>NW_026267904.1:5565-6584 GCF_000697945.3 Frankliniella occidentalis
GGGCGGGGTGGGGCGGGCTTGGCACGCGCCCGGCCCGGGGCGACGTCTCCGATATTGCATCACGCCCGTGCAACTGTCGAACCGTGCGTTGCGACGCGTTGCAGTGCCTGGTGCACGTCTCGTCTGTTCGCACCTCGCTGACGTGCCCATCACACGTACCGAGAGTCAACGTCCCGTCTGTTCACACCTCGCTGAGGTGTCCGTCACACGTGCGGAGAGTCACCGTCCCGTATGTTCGTACCTCGCTGACGTGCCAGTCACACGTGCGGAGAGTCACCGTCTCGTCTTTTCGCTCCTCGGTGACGTGCCCGTCACACGTGAGGAGAGTCACCGTCTCGTCGTTTCGCGCCTCGGTGACGTGCCCGTCACACGTGCCGAGAGTCACCGTCCTGTCTGTTCGCACCTCGCTGACGACGTGCCCGTCACACGTGCGGAGAGTCACCGTCCCGTCTTGGTCTTGTGGCCGCAACTCATCAACGCACCCTGGGCCGACGTTCCCGTCACGCGCGCGGGGCGCTGCTGCAGTGCCTGCCTGGCGCACGTCTCGCCCGTTCGCACCTCGCCGACGACGTGCCGCCTGCCGGGCGCGTGGGGGCGGGGCAGTAAGTGAGCCTGGCGTCGTGCGTGTCGTCGCGTCCCACTCCATTGTAATTACAGTCTTGTCGTCGCGGAACTTGTTGATTCCTCCCCGCGCCCGTCCCCCGTCCTCCCTCGAGCCCACTCTCCTCTCCGAGCGCGCTTTGGGAAACTCTCCGCTTCCTGTTCATTTCCGTCTGTGCGCGCTTATCGGGCAATCCTCGCGGAAATCCTCGGAAATTGCAGCCTACTGTGAGCGAGAACGTCGGGCGACGAGCCAATCTCAAGTTTCGGGCAGCGGGAATGCCAGCGCGAGCGGGGCCGCGGCCGGCGGATGGGCCGGGACCGCACCCAGAAAAAGGAGTTCTCGGCCCGAGTACATTGGCATCGTCCCGAGTACGAAATGTTCTCGGAAAGGCTGAGCACAAAATGTTCTTGGCTCA
>NW_026267904.1:6634-7962 GCF_000697945.3 Frankliniella occidentalis
AACGCAGCCGCTCGATCCCGGTTCACACGACGACGTTCTGATCAGCGAGTGGCTCAGCCGAAACGAAGCCCGCTCAGGCGCCTAAGCTACGATGCGGCACGGTAGCGCAGTTGGTTCAGTTCTCGGGTGGTGAGCCGAAAGTCGGAGGTTCGACTCCTCGCCGTATTTTACACTTTGTATTTAATTCGCATTTTCGGCACTTGGTCGAGAACAGTGTTCTTAGGAGAAGAAACTGGCCGAGAACACGTTCTCGAGAACATTTGTGTTCTAGCGGCAAGACCACGCTTTTCTGGGTGCGGGACGGACGGCCGCGGACCTGCAACGGTGCGTCGGGCCGTGTCCGCCGCCGGCGCCCCGCCGCGGGGTATCGCCGCAGGCCAATCCCGGGCGAGGTGCGCCCCGCGGCCGGGAGAGGGCGCACGGCCCGCCCGCACGCCCGACCAGCCGGCCGGCCCCGGCACCAGCCCTGGCGCCAGGCGCCCGCCCCCACGAGGTGCCTTTGGCTTGGCGAAGCCGAGCGGAGAGCGGAGTGGTGCCGGTCAAGTAGTTATGCCGAGTTGAGGGAAGTCCGCTAACGCTCCCGCAGGTGGTGAAAGGGCTACTGGCTGGACTGCCAATGCAAAATTCTAAAATTAACAATTTAAAAAAATATTTGCTGTAACCATAGTCGGTACTGTCCACCGCGTCCCGAGCTCCCCGTCGGCGATTTCCCTCTTGCCCCCTCCATCAATTTACTGTGTGTTCGACTTCGTGTTTCGCGCTTTGCGTATTGTGCATTTTTCACTGTCGTACGTACCAGTTATATCGAATGGCGCGCGAGGACGGCCTGTAGCAGTCTGCGCGCCGCTCGTTTGAACACAAAAAAAGAGCAAAAATCCGGTTAAGATAACGTTCGGGAAATGTTTTCGCGTTTGCAGGGCAGGGCAGGCGCTTACCGCGATGAGCCGCGCGCGCCGGTGTGAGCCGCACGGAGGCGCGCCACTAAATCTCTCGCTGAGAATGAAAAACGTACCTCCGCTTCACTTGGTTTTGGGACGCAGCGTGATATATTTACCGCCGGCGGGGCGGGGCGGGGCAGGGCGGGGCGGGGCGGGGCCGGCGGAGCTCTCCGGCTTGGGGTGCTGCTGGCACGGGCTCGCAGATGGTGGACTCCCCTTCGTTCCCTCTTTTTGTTTTGCCGGCACGGTGAGCGCACAACGATGCCGCCCGCTCGCGGCCAGGCGAGGGGCAGCCGCCGCCGCCGCCGCCGCCGCCCCTGGAGGACGGCGCCAAGAGCCACCAAGAGTGGGTCATTCCCTCCCACCTTGCGTCTGCCTCCCTCCCCTACG
>NW_026267904.1:8012-16909 GCF_000697945.3 Frankliniella occidentalis
TTAGGCTCTGGATAGATAGATGGATGTCCGAATGGGGTATAAAGATGGCGGACCGTCCGAACGGGGTATACTACTGCCATCTTTCCTTTGATTAGTTTTTGGCTACTGCAATTGTGTTGGGGATACCCGCACAGGCTGGCGCACGTCGACCAGTGTGTGGCTTTATTTTGGTTGGAACTCGCAAAGGAGCATGAGAGACTGGCTTTCAAAACATTGTGCGTGGATGGTATTTCCTCACTGTAGCCTTGCAGCCGGTTCGTTGCGATGTGCCGGTACCTTTGTTTTTAAAGTTAATTCCCGCACGTCTCGTCCGCGCGGCACCTCGGCTGGAGAGGAACGAGTCCCTCCGCGAACCTGCAGCCCTGGCCAGCAGAGGAAATAAAAGTGTGTGTTTTATGAGGAAATTTGAAGTGCCAACGTGCGCACCCTGGCTCCGCAGTTCGTCTTGGCCGAGCAACGCTACGGCCAGAGCCGTCTATGAACACTCTTCATTAAAGAGGTAGACTGTCTGACTCTTCTTACCTCATCAAACTGCGACAGCGTCATCGTTCTACACTTTTTTAGTTTGCATCCTGCCTTTGGACGTAACACAAAGTTGGGCGCATCTTTACTATTGGTAATTTTGAATGCACCAAAATTTCCAGCTATAGTTTGCTTTATTTTGTATGATCAAATAATGTATGTCATCGGTGAGTTACGGTGCTGTCCAAGAATTCTTGCGCACAATTTCTTACCAGTCTGACGTACCGGTATTCTTAAAAGAGTTTTGCGGGTTTGTATATCTTCTTGGGCCGTAGGGGCCATGGTGGCTCACGTTTACCTTGCGAAGTACGATGCGCAGAGAAAAATGATCTGCCTTTCTTTCGACTAGGGGACGTTACGACGGCTGTTTGTATTTCATAGTTCATAGACGGTGCTGTAGTCGCTGTAGAAACAGAGAAGAATCAACCTCGGCATCTGAAGTTTCTCTGACAACAGCGCGGCAACCCCTCCGTAAAGCGTCACACTGAAGAAAGCAAACCGCACGACCGCGGAGCGAGCGGCGTAGTTGGCAAAGCCTAGTATTTACATGAGGAGGGGGGAGGTATCCTTCTGGTCCCGACGTAAAATGCGGGTTATTTGGTGCTGCTGCGCTCTGCCCGTCTCTGCGTGCTGCAACCCTTAGGCAATGGCCTCGGACTGTAAACAGTTTTACTGCTGGCTCAAACCCGCGCCCCCTCCTCGCCGCTCGCCTCACATACTTTGGTCCGCGCGGGATAAAACGTGATGGAGATTTTCACAGCCTCGCCGCCGCCCACCGCCACGCTGTTCTATTAACCGACTCGCAGCCCGTGACCTGCCTCTTTATTTTTGTTCCTTAGAAACAACCTACAAGGTAGAGGCTTTCGTCCCATTCTATGCGTTCTATTTTGGTGATAATTTCTTCTCCGGATCGTTTCTTTGCGTTTTCACGTAGAATATATCACGGATAGTGTGTGTGCGTTACTCAAAAGACGGATCCCCTCTTTACGCCCACGCTTAGACGAGAAAGATGTGCACGAGTGCTCCTAGCGTGCCTCTCTTGGAGACGGAGCAGAAACACAAGGCATTTGCCGACCAACCCCCTCGACCTCTCCATGGAGATGGCATTGGGGGCGGCTGTGGCTGCCGTGCAGCACAAAAGGAAGCAAGGCCACGCAAACACACACACACTCACACACACGCCAACGTACACAATAACAGTCGCACAGACACAAAAACACACACTCACACAAACTGACGGCGCCAAGTTCATGAACGCGCGCGCGCTCGTTTGAACGATGCCGCGCGCCTTTTCACACACTGGACGACGTTGCCGGGGATGAAGTGGGAGACGGAGCTTTAGTGAGCAGGGGGGCGGTGGGTGGTGGTGGCGGTGGGAGTGAGACGGGGGCTGTAGGGCGATCCGACCCCGACTCGCAGAAAAAGGAGTTCTCGGCCCGAGTACATTGGCATCGTCCCGAGTACGAAATGTTCTCGGAAAGGCTGAGCACAAAATGTTCTTGGCTCAATGCAATTTGCATTGCGGCGAGACATATTTTATCTCGAAGACAGCGCATTGCGCTCAGAAAATGTACTCCATATGCGTGTTTTCGCGACGAAAACAAATGTGCTTGGTTTCCTCGAGACCACGATATAGTCTTCACAAGCTCACAACATCAAGTACAGTTAGGTCTAGCTCAGGTGTCAAAGGCGGAAAAAACCGACTATAGTGTCTCTTCGATATTCACATTGATATTGCATTGCACAATGTTGCCTACATTTCAGGGTTTTCAGAGTAGGGCGATAAACAGCACAATAATATTTAAGCCCATTGCCGTTTTCTTATTTTTCTGTCACGGTTGTGTTTTCAATGATAACAATAGGAACCAACGCTCTGTAAATTTCTCTTTTTTTAATGCAGGTCAGACAGAGCCCTTCTCGTAATCAGAAACATGTGCTAATTGGATTAACTGAAATAAAATATTCTTTTCTTCGAAGTATAAGAGCGTTATTTTTTTCTCCTCAATGGCTAGCGCCATCGATTTCGAGGTGCAGGTTTAGATGGAATAGAATAAGAAAATGGTTTGAACAAGTCTATACATTTATTTGTGCATTTACAAACATTTACAAACATTTACATTTATTCACATTTTATATTTACAAAACATTTTCATTGACAGACATGTACATCAACCAATATTTACAAACAAGTACGCAGAGACACGTACTTTTCCTCGCCGACAGTGGCAGTTCTTAGGCACAAGGGAATTGGATAGGTGAGCCCTGCATGATTTCGAACTGTGAAATTATCCGTAGATTCAACAATATATGCACACACATGGGCTCTAAAATATGAAGTTCTAAGAACTTTCAGAACAAAGAGGGGAATCCCGTCATCTCTGATAATTATGTGACTGATTTGGCCGAATGTGGGCAACAAATCCCCCACACGTAACACTAAAACCATACCAACTTTATATTTGGTACCGAAAACAGAAACACTTTCTGCAGAGCAAACTGGACCAGGCTCGACATGCACTCGGAAGGATTCATAGTGTGCAAGAGATTGCACAAGTACTTGTTTGAATTTCGTCATCTTCAGTTTCGGCCATGACACATTAAATTTTAGGAAATGGTTACAAAGTTCTAGCTGGTATTTTACAGCGACCGAAAATGGAAAGTTTACTCTCGAAAAACAAGATTTTGCATACATTTTTCCGAAGCGATGTTTTCTTTCGCTAGTCAATGCAGAAAGATGTACCAGCGGGCCAAAACGTTTAACAACTTGAGAATTATGCCACATAAAGTGATGTTTCGGCTTAAGGTTGCCAAAATAATAGACATAAGTGGTATGATGGTCAGCAATCAGTTCATCTAAATGCCTATCCATCCCAGGCTCGAAGACCGGAGATGTAACAATGGCTACAATTTCATTAAGAATGATATATAAATCCCAAACTCTGTTCTCTTCGGGAATTAGATCTCCTATCATTTCTCCTAAACACCTGCACAGACACAACCACTCTGACGCAGATAAATTAAACGAACAGTCTTCAAGTTTTTCTATGGTTAAACTACATGTAGGTGGTTTATTACAAACTTCTGTGGGCCCGTAGTCAAATCCATCAATTCGATCTATTAAAGTGTCTATACTAAAATATTTTCTTACACTAATGAAGTAAAAAAGAATTTTACAAATGTCATATCCTATTACACCCAAATAGTAATCGTGCATGATTTCTACAGCACCATTAGTTATACAATGGTAGTCCTCAACTTCATTCCAAACAGAAACCTCTTTAATTCCTGTACGGGCAACATTGTTTTCGTCAAGATCAATACGGTAATTGTCTACCGTGCGGATAAATTCATCTGGCACTTCGTGGCAGAGACGAGCTAGTTCATCCCTATGGATGTTGCACATCCTGCAGTAGAAATTGGCTCCAAAACTCTCGACGAATCCGTGGATTGCGTGACAACCAGCATTGTCAGCTATAACAATAATTAAACGAAAGAAAATTCGATGGTTGCCTTCATCTGTGTTAACATCTATTCCATGCTGATGTAAATAATTCAGCTCATCAACAGCAATAGAAAAGGTTATCCTATTTCCAAAAATTTTTCGATGTTTCGTCTTAAAAGTACACACTTGAAACATATTCTTAGTAGAGCTCTGGAACTGTACCGGAAGACAGGGCAAGTTGGCATATAAAGCACCCAGTGAACAACTTTTTTTATGTGACCCTAGAGCATTATCTGGCTGATAATCATCGAAATGTAAACTAATAGGTAATACTAATTTCTCTCCATCATTTGCTGACAATTCTCGCCACCGCTCTCCTTGAACCAAGTTCCTTATTTTACCACTGTTATCATTTAGAAGTTCAGCTTTATAATTAAGTATTGCACTAAGCATGCCAGGTAATTCCAAAAAGTATTTTAAATTAGAACGAAGAGGAACAAACTGAGCGTAGGCTGGCGCTCGAATAAGTTGCACAGTACCATTAACAGTTACAAATTTATTTTCATGGCCTAGAAGATAGGGTTCTGGTTTCACAAAACAACCGGACTCTTCCAGCTCGGATAATCGTCTGTACTCAGTATTCATCCCATCGAAGGGATCAGCAAGTATTTTAAACATATCGTCAATCTTTGTACACAGAACAGGAAAGTCGTCCCCACCATTGCAAGTTGACAGCAAATGAAAAACATTGCATTTCAAAATTGAGACAGAACAAGAAATTAAATCATTAGTAATCTTTATCATTTGATGTACTGCCTTCCGGCTTATATTAGGATTCGCATATAATTGGGCAACATAAAACTGCACGTTGCGATAATGACTTTCAATAAAGTATTCAAGAGTTAATCTATCAACAGGGTCTGGGTTCACTTCAGCATTAACAGCATGGTTGTCAACTTCAACAGGAGGAATAACAATATCACCAAATTCAAAATTATTAACTGGGTCATCTATATTGTCATGTACATCTTCATGTACATGGTCATTTACTCGATCATTATCATAATTAACTACCACCTGATGGTTTTTCATGTGCCGCATGAACCCATGCATAGAGAAATAATTGCGATTATCGCACTCTGGCTGCTTACATTTTAAAACGTAGGCTGCTAGATTTTCGTGAAAAAGCCGCATGTGAGACTGAAAGTCTGCATGGCTTGGACTTCTGTAGTCATCACAGACTGGGCAGAGTAACATCTTGCTAGTAAATGAACCCTAATTAAAGTTCAACTACAACTTCAAAATGGATGAGACTAGAACACCATCAGGAGGAAATCAAAACAACTGAACGGAAAACTAATGCAAGAAGCGTAAGTGACGAACAATCAAATCAAAAGAGCATTCTAGAAAAATAATCAAGGATGCAAGTGAACAATAAATCAAAACAATATAAATTCTATGATTCATACACACTGAGCCAACCATAATCAATATTGTAATTTTTGTCATACTCCGTGGATAGGCCATACACAGCCTTTTGAAGAATGATGAGAATGTGGCTACTTTCTGGAGGGTACTCGATGTGGAGTGCAAAAAAAGATTTGAAGAAAAGGTCGACAGCTTCCAAAACTCCGTCACACTTCCACAACAAGTCCGCAACTGAGACGTAAACAGCTGTGACTGCTGTTTCAGATTTGCCAACCAAAACTATGAGAGGCTGCCCACCCCCATCTCTGCCTTTCAGGAGCTCCCTCCGGGCCTCAATCAAATTGGAGATGGTACTTGCAGACTGCAAACAAGGAAAAGATCAGCCAATTAATGAAAGAGTTTTCAGAACTCACAAACGTGTTAGCGTCACCTAATATAAACGACAACACTCACTTGGCAATAGACGATAAAACTGTCTCGAGCGCGGTCAATTGTAAGCTTTTCTGTCTTCTTATCCACCTGCATTGAGCGGTTTGCACTGATTCCAGGAAGTGCGAACAGTACAATACAAGCTTGCACATCTGGAATGAAAAATAGAAATAAGTACACAATCGAAATAAAAATATAAATTGTTAGTTTCGAATAAAACTTACCCCTATCGTTGGACGAGTCTTGCACCAACAATCTTCTAATGTTTGAATCTTTCACATCCTTCCTTGCGATGGAGAGAGTCCTTTTCAAAAAATGGTCCCATTTAATGAACATTAAATTGTCTGCTTCCGGGTAGATATCTTTAAAATCTTGCAGGACCTGCAATTAATTTAAATTAATGAGTTAAATCATGTGAAACTGTTACAAAAAGTAGTGAAGGATACTGAAATTAGATTTATCTAAAAATACTTACCAACTCAAATCCAGATGCGTGCTTTAGCACAGGCCACTGCTCCAAGTACGAATTAACGAAATGGTCCTCTCCATTAAACAAGTCTCGAAGCCTCAGTGGCAGCGTCACGCGCCACTTCTCAAGAACGACAGGCCATGGACTCCGAGACTTTTGAAGCCATGTCTCCGCACTCCTCTCAAGATCAGTAATTGCTGTAAACAAAAAGTGCAGCATTAGAGACAAGTCCACCTATTATTAAATTTTGAACAAGATACAATGGGACGGCGTAGAAAATAAGAGCACACCCTTAAAACTGCGGTAGTAAGGCGTTTTCAAAGAAACAAGATCAATATAACAATATTTAAAGCAAAGACTCACGTTTTTTTAGAATACTTTGCAGAGTTCCAGTATACTGCCGAGGCTGACTGCGACTTTTTGATTGTTTTGAAGAACCAGCACGCTCCAAGTTCTTTACGCGGTTCTTGACATTTCGGAACTTGTCTGGGATCTTGCCTTTCGGATGGTTAGTGTCATTTGTCACTGAATGAGGGGCATCATACCATTTCTCCTGCAACAGTAAACACAGTCCAAACTCAATAAATTTCATTTTTATATGCTGAAAGAGGAACGAATACGATGTCACTTTTAAAAATACAAATAAAGTTCAGGGCCTACCTTTCTCTCTGTGGGAAATACTTCACGAACTTTCAGGGCAACACCTTCAAATAGTTGATGCTGTATGGGTTCTACCAACTCTTTAATCAATGCCGCATGAATCTCATCAGCTATAAGTTTCCTGTGTAATTTGGTCAATGCGGGGGGCTCGTCTCCAGTCTCATCATACTCCTTCTGTCCAGCTCGGTAACAAGCTAAGATTGCCTTACCATTAGAACTAGACGACAATATGGCCAGCAAGTCCTGAAACGATACAACACAATGAATATACAGGTAACACAACAATTGTCAAGCGAATTTTCAAAGCTTTTACAAAGTAAATATCTTACCAGCTCCTCCACGACATGCTCGTTGTGGAATACACTTATCTTCCGTTTTGCTGGCCGTGCAACTCGAGAAAGTGAGGGATGCTTTTGTGATGCTCCTTGTGCATCCACAGCTGTCTCTAAGGATGAAGATGCTGCCTGTGGTACTGTCCCAGACAAGGATTCGTGAGTAGTTGTCCCCGATGGCCCTGCCTCAGCAGTCGGTTCTATGGTTGGCGCTGCATTGTCACTGGACTAAAACCAGAAAAAAACTCGATCAGTAAAGAACGAATTCGAGAAAATGTTGTAAAGGTGATGGCAAGAAACTCACTTTGTAGGCTTCTATCTTTGACAGCAGCTTAACCTGCTCGCCTTCATACGGGGTCAACTTGCCGACGTTGTTCAGATTTAGTGCCAATAGGCTGTCTAAATCAAATCTCCGCTCTGAAAACAAACAAAAACTTTTAGTGCTCTCTGTTTTTGAAAATGAAGAGATGGACGAAGGGCCTAGAATTGCGATCATCGGCGGCACGTTCTCGGAAAAAGCGGTTGGGGGGAGGGGGCAGGTGCGACTGTGGCAGAAACTGAGAAACACTCAACTCTGGTGGAAAAGTTTCGGAACTGAGTAAAAATCGCTAACGTGAAAGCAGATGACTTATGCGGCATGGCGTGGCGAGGCGCGGCGACGCCGGGGGCCACGGGGTAAGGGCACAGGCACCCGCGAGGCGACGGCAGAGGGTAAAGGGGCCGCGAGTAACGCCGGTCTCGCGGCGAAGCGTGGCACAGCGTGGCGACGCCGGGGGCTCCGGGTGACGGCGCAGGGATCCGCGAGCCGCACGGGAAGGCTGGGGGTACAGGGGGCGCGAACCGCGATGCGAGGGCCGCCGCTGTGGTCATGAGCCGCGCGAAGACGGCACGGGTTTGCGGGGCGCGGCGGGCCGAGCCGTACGGTGAGGGCAGGGTAGTGAGCGGGGAGATTTATTTGGGCAATGAGTTGTTAAAAGGGGGGGGGGGGACTGAGACCCGTTGAACCAAAGTTTGGACGAGCCAGGCGTGGGGCCGGGGGGTTATCAAAATAAGCATCGGCCGACCGGCCGACCGACCGACCGTCCGGCCGTCCGGCCGGCCGACCGGCCGATTTTCCAAAACGTGTTTAAAGTGGGTGACACGCACATTTTCGGAAAGGGGGAAGTGTTGGGATCATTATTCTGTAACAAACATTGAGACGCACCGCTTATAACGCCCGTGAGACGCACTAGAATAAAGTGACAAAGTATTGCGAGCAACTGTAAATGTCCGTGGCGCTTCTAAACCTGCCGTTTCTCATGTTGAAACGTAACAAATTTGCAAATTTTTGGGTTAGCACTTTACACCAAGATTAGAAACGACAGTTTAAGTAGCGCCGCGGGCATTTACAGTTGATCGCATTCCTTTGTCACTTTATCCTAGTGCGTCTCACGGGCGTTATAAGCGGTGCGTCTCAATGTTTGTTACAGAATAATGATCCCCACACTTCCCCCTTTCCGAAAATGTGCGTGTCACCCACTTTAAACACGTTTTGGAAAATCGGCCGGTCGGCCGGCCGGACGGCCGGACGGTCGGTCGGTCGGCCGGTCGGCCGATGCTTATTTTGATAACCCCC
>NW_026267904.1:18942-19473 GCF_000697945.3 Frankliniella occidentalis
GTTTTTCGGGTACACCGACACCCTAGAGGAGGAAACGTACTCTTGGAGGCCCCCCAGTACTTATTTTCAGGAACGACGTAATCGGCGACTTCATGAGGTCCCCGATGGCGACCCCAGGATAACCCTGGAAGTGCAAACGGACACCGGGAATGGCCTGCTCAGCGTACCCAAAAACTCCCATTTGTAGATCCTCAGGAGGGACGGGCGTCATCGCCAAACACTTGAGGTCCCCGATGACGTCCTCGGGATGGCCCTGGAGATGCAAAAGGACACCAAAAATTGCTCCAGTATACCCGAAAACCTCTGGCTACCACCCACTTCGACACGAATTTGGAGTCTTTCGTAGAAATCCGTCCGTCCATATTATAACCGAAAAGCCTATTTTTTTCCTTGCCTTTTAACCCACAATTAGTAATAACCATTAAAGATCAAGAACAACTAACAAAAGGAAGAAAATTAATGTAAGATGTTTGTTCAAACACATTAAGGGGCCAAAATTGTTCGTTTTGGTTGCTAAAACAGAAGAATTGT
>NW_026267904.1:20118-20491 GCF_000697945.3 Frankliniella occidentalis
TCTGTTGGAGGCCACCGACGCGGCGTGTCCCGCCGCCATGTGCCGCTTGTTGTGTTCGGCGCTCGCGGTCAAGCCGGGCCGCCGCACATTGCATCTGCGGCCAGTTGGTACCGGCCCACTTCCGATGAGAAGTTAGTCCGCAGGGACCGGTCCCTTCTGATGCGTGCCCTTATCACGTCTGACTCAGTTGACCCGAGTTGGGCAGTCTGACCAAGCTCGCGGCTTGGATCGAGCAGGGCACAGTTAGTACTCGGAGCTTCGTGCAGTGTCAACCTCTGTGGAGCGTCGCGCCGCCGGCAAACTTCAGGGGACAGTCTGGTGACTCCCTTTGGGGGAGTCTATTTTACTAACAGTCAAGGTGCAGTGCGGAGTG
>NW_026267904.1:20541-23635 GCF_000697945.3 Frankliniella occidentalis
CTCCCCCGGCTACCCCTGTCCTCTCCGCATCCCCCCTCCTTTGTGGATTTCCTGTGGGAACGTCGGCGGCCGTACGTGTGGCTGCGTGTCGCTAGGTGGTGTGTGAGTGGCATGGGGCAGGGCGGGGCGGGGCGGGGCGGTACAGGCGAGGGCGAGGGGTGTGATAACAACGCGGCCCGGGACCGCCTCCCCCTCGGGGCCGGTGCGGAGACACACATGCGCTGCATCGGCGGGGGGCGCGGGCCCCGGGCGGGCCGGCCTGGGCCTCGAGCCAGGCGGGCGCGGGCATTCCGACCTGTTAAGGGTATTGACTCTGGGAGATGAGCGTATATCAGGCTTACGGGCCGGGAACAGCGCGCGCGTTAGGGCCCGGCCGGGAGGGGCTCTCTCTCTCTGCTCAGGCACAACGGCGCGAGTGCGCGGCCCTCTGCGCGGCGAGGTGGGGCAGAGCGGCGGCCCGGGGCGCCTCGGAACAGCCGTTGGCAGTCTCCCAGGCCCTGTCTGGTCGCGGGGCGGAGCCCACACGACGAGCACGCCGGCGTTGAGCAGCACTAGCAGCAGCCGTGCGGAGCCCCCACGAGCACGCCGGCGTTAAGCAGCACTATAGCTGCCGAGCGGGGCTAGCACGAGCAAGCCGGCGTTGAGCAGTACTGTACTAGCAGCAGCCGTGCAGGGCTAGCACGAGCAAGCCGGTGTTGAGCAATACTAGCAGGAGCAGCAGCAGCAGCAGACCGTGCAGGCCGAGCGCCCCGGCGCCTCTTATCCGGCCCCGCTCGCCCACCCCCTGCCCAGCCTGGAGGGCGATAAGGGGATGGGGCTCGCTGCTGCTTCCGTCTCGATCCCTGCCTCCAATACCAATTCCACCTCTCTCCCTTCATCGCTCCCACTCACTTTCCCTTTTTCCCCCTCGCCTCTCCTTCTCCTCTCATCCTACCCGCATCCCTGCTCGCCACTCACCCTTCCCCCCTCCCCCCTGCCCACCACGCGTCGCCTCGCTACACTACGCATGTTGAGGCTGCCAGCCGGCTGACCGCCTCTTCTTCAGCCCCCCTGCTGTCACCCCTTCCCCCCCGTCCCTGCTGGCCGGTGCGCGCGTGTGTGTGTGTGTGTGGTCGGCCAGGCAGGTCCAACCTGCAGTGTTTGTCGAGCGCTTAGTCCCGAGCCCACCGCCAGTCGCAGCGGCCCGCGATCCCTCCCGTAGTGTAGCCCCCTCCGCGGACCCCGTGAACCTTGTGGCCCCGCCGCGGCCTCCCCCACACCCCGCCCGACCCTAAGTCCAGGAGACTTGTATCACCTCGAGCCGCGCCGGCCCGCAAAGGTCTGCGTGCTCCCTCCCCGTCCCCCTCCCCCTTCCGCATCCCCACCCCACCCCACCGACGACGCCGAAACTTGAAATGCCGATCGTAAATACGGCGCCCCCGCCACGCGCGACGCGCTCCCCCGCGCCGAGGTGATGGAGTGCCTGACGGAGCAGCCCGCGGGGGTCGGCCGCCCCGCCTACTCGTAGTGCCCGGCCTCCGCCAAGCACGTCACCATGTTCAGCTTTTTCCGCGCGGCCAGCGCCGCCGCCAAGCCCGGCCCCCTGCACCCCGTCACCCCCGTCGCCCTCGACGCCCCCACGGCACCGCCTCGGTCGCCGCCCAGAAGGGACGCTGACGGGTACGTGCTGGCCGAAACGAATCTGCTAGGGCTCATCGGGGTCAAAATCGTGGAGGGGTGAAATTTTGGCGAGGATCACGTCGGCGCTGCGTGGTAGGGATTAGCATTCCCTTTGAGCTGCCGCGCCACGCCGCGCCACGCCGTGCTCCGACAGACCACGGCTATCCCACGCCCATAACCGCCCCCCCCCCCTCCACTTATTCCCCGCTAAGCAGCCGGGGGGCCGCGCGCGGCTCTCAACAGCCCTTGTTCAATATTAACAGGTTTCCATCCATGGAGTCCCTGGGATCACCGCTGCTGGTTCGGCTCCCCGCCCCCGCCGCAGGTCTCAGCCAGCCATGTGCTGCGCCGTGCCGCGCCGTGCCGTGCCGCTCCACAGCTTGCCCATGCATATTTCATGGCAAATGAGTCTGTCCCCAGGTCGTCTCGAAGAGATTTAAGGGGCTTCCGTCGCTTTGTCCGCGTCGTGCTCATGACGTAGCGGGAAGTTCCCGCACGGAGGAGGAAGTAAAGGGAGAAAAATCACGTCATGCTACTTTACTTAATATTTGGTTGCATATACGCAGTGCGCATAAATAAAGAAAACATTCTGGCTGTGACAAACTTCGCCCACAATGTTCTAGTTGTGAAGTAACAAGGCTTTCCATTCTTTTGAGCACATAAAAATGTTCGTTTGTGGGCTTTGTAACGGTTGAACATGCAATAAAAAAAAAAGGTTGCGCACAAAATGTCTGTAATGTTCAGATTCCGCGGACAAGCTTGTTGTACATCATATTGCTGGAACATGTACAATATTTGGGTGGAATTCGCCTGTCGGTTGGACCCTTTGGGTTGGGTTCTCGGTTAAAACGCGAGTTGTCAGTCAGACCTATGCAATAATGTACTTTTTCTCTCTCGTCCCGCAGACAGCTGTCGGCGCAGCGGGCTGAGTGTGAGGTGCTGCAGCTGCAGGTGACGGAACTGGGCTCGCAGGTGACGGAGCTGGGCTCGCAGCTGTCGGCCAAGGCGAAGGAGGCGTCGCAGCTGCTGGTGCAGGTGGCCACCCTGGAGGAGAAGGCCGCGAGCAAGGAGGTGGCAGTGGACAGTGAGTACATACGGTGTAATGCGTACCGTGACCTACGACGTGACCTGTCACCACATTGCAGGGCACCGGGGTGTCAATTCAATCCTTGGGTTGTTAACCTGTCAACACAGTCGTGGGGCGTTGACAGCACTACCAGTGCGGAGCGGAGGGGTAGGAGGGTTGACGTAGAAAGGTGAAGTGGAGAGGGTTAAGAATAGTCAAGTGAAGCTGGTCGCCACGCATACTCACACGCACACACGCTCACGCACGCGCGCGCACGCATACACACACACACACACACACACACAGACACACACAGACTGTGCTCTGCAGTACTGGTGGGGAAGGGAGGGGGACGGGGAGGGAAGAGGG
>NW_026267904.1:23685-34484 GCF_000697945.3 Frankliniella occidentalis
GGGGAGGGAAGAGGGGGAGGGGGATGATTGAGGAGGGTTGGGATGAAAGGGAGCAGGCAATATGACTAGGGCGGGCGGGTGAAGGGCGCGGGAGTGTCTGATGTCTTCCTACACACCCTCCCCTCCCCCCTCGCCCGCGAAGGGCAGCCACGCCAGCCGCACGCCACGTAGCAACAGTATGGAGGGCACGACACCTGCAGAGTGGGTGCTGCCTCGTGTGGGGGGTGAGCCGACAGGGCCACTCCTCTCTACACTCCAATGATACAGGATCCGACGAGAAATGTCGAAAGCATTATTTAGTAGGGTCCTGAACGGATCGCGAAACAGGTAATATCGTCATGTCATGTGGGACTTGATATGATTTCGTTTGATTAAGGGGCTGTCGGGCGTCGTTTCCTTGCCAGTGCTTAATGGGCTTACGGGCTCGGGCGCGGGAGGAGCGGTGTGACCCATTGCACCGCGCGAGCATTTCTCTCACCTTTCTCTTTGGCCCAGCGTCCGATCGGGGAGCGGGTAAATGAAGCACGGGCGTAAACGGTGAAAGGGCGGAGGGAGGGAGAGAGGGGGTGCTGCTGCTGCTGCTATAGTATGGACCGATATATAGCGAAGCCGAGGCGTGGGGCGATAGCAGACAGCGGGGTGGGGCCAGCCCAGGCCAGCTCAGGCATGGCCCGGAACGGCCCGAAAAGCGAAAGGGAAAGAGAATCTGTGGAGGAGGGGGGAGGAGAGGGGCGTGATGCTCGGCCAGGTCGGCAGCTCTCGCTGGGATTATGTACTATGTACAACGGCGGCGGATGCGAGGCGGGCCAAGAGAGGGCGGCCGCCGAGCTCCTCCAACGACGGGATGGGTGGGGCAGGCCTGCAACCAGTATGCCGCTGCCGCAGAGCTGCAGCTGGAACTTGAGTCGTCGCGGAGGGAGTCGGGGGAGACCAAGCAGAAGCTGGAACAGCTCGAGGCCACCCTGGGCGACCTGAAGACGAACAACGAGGAGCTCAGCCAGAAGTTGACAGAAAAACGTAAGTCGTCAGATGTCGCTACATCGTATTTTCCCCGTCCTTTTTCTAATTACAGATTTTATTCACATTTCTGGTCGAGCTCACCATTTCTGTCTTTTTTTTCAGTGGAGCAAGATGCAAAGGACAAAGCGCACGGACAGACGCTGGAGTCTCTCACGGCCAGAGTGGCCGAGCTGGAGAAAGAGCTGGAGGAGACGCGCGCCGAGCGAGCCACCCTGGAGGAGGCGCTCGCCAAGGCCGTGGCCGAGGTGGAGGCCGAGCGCGACGCTCTGGACGAGGCCCTGGAGGAGGCGCTCGAGGACACCACCGCCCGCTTCCAGAAGGAGTTCGAGGAGCTCCGGACCGTGCACGCGGACCGCGAGCAGCAGCTGCTCGCGGACCTCGAGTGGAAGCTGAGGGAGGTGCAGTCGGCCAGCAAGAAGAAGGTCGACGAGAAGGACCGCACCCTTCGGGAGCTGCTCGTCAAGGTCACCAACCTGGAGGAGGCCGCCGCGTTAGCCGTGAGTAACACCCACCAGCAGCACCAACCAGACGTCGCGGTTCGCTTGCTGACGGACGCTGCTTTGTTCCCTCCAGGAGAAGCACGCCGCGACCGCCAGGGCCGAGACGGAGCAGCTGCGGGGGCTCAACATCGAGCAGCAGAGGGCGCTGAGGCTCAACACGAGGGACATGGAGCAGCTGCAGGTCAACGAGAAGGTGCTCAAGGAGGAGGTGGCGAGGCTACGGGCCTCCCTGGACCGGGAGAAGGTGCACATCGACACCATCCTGGTGAGTGGAGCGAGCGCCCGTCAACTCCGGGGTAGGCAATGTGCTGGACCGCCACGCACGGCGGGCCGGCACGTTGCCTACCCGCTCCCCTGCAGGGCCCCCGCGCGCCTCGCGTAGCGCGCGGCTTCGAGAGCGAGGAGGACAGCAGTTTCGAAGATTTTGAACTACCTACAGGCACACGTTTATCTTATTTCATTCTTTCCTAATAACTGTTTGTTTCTTTTGTCATCCATCAGGAGCGGCACTCGGCTGAACTCGCGGAGACGGAGCACGAGTACCAGGCCAAACTGGAGCAGACCAAGAAGGACACGGCCGAGCAGGTGGGTGGCCGGGAGGGGACGGACGTCGCCGTTGTGTTCGAGCAGGATTGGGTGGAATTTGAGGTAGGCTGCGGTGGGCCGGTAGTCTGTGTGTGTGTGTGTGGGGGGGGGGGGGCTATAAATACATGTGGGTCACACCGTGCCGGCCGGCCGGCACCGCCAGCACCCGCCTAAAACAACACAAAAAACACTGCTCATCGAAAAAAAATCACATTGACATTCATACTGAGAACTCTTGGGATATCCCAATAGTTTTCAACCCTGTTAGAAAAAATAAAATACAAGTTTTTCACAGTCTAGTTTTGTGACATTGTGTTTCCTGTGCGTCGCAGTGGCAGACGCGCATGCACGCCGAGATCATCAGGCTGCAGACGGACCTGGAGCAGTCCCACGCCGAAGACAAGGTGGCCGCGCTGCACGCGCAGGCGCGCGAGCTGACCCAGGACGCGGACCGCGTCAAGCAGCAGCTGCAGCGCCGCCTGGAGACGGCCAACGCGGAGGTGGCCGCGCTCACCAGCAAGCTGAGCGAAAAGGCGGCGCAGCTGAACCGCGAGCTCGAGAAGCTGCAGACCAACGCGGACCGGGACATCTTCGAGCTGCGGCGGCAGCTGGACAGGATCGACCTCAAGTACCAGGAGCAGATCGAGTCCATGGAGAAGCGCCACGAAGATGAGATGGGTAAGACTCGGGTCCAATAGATCTCGGCGCGCAGTGCGACGAACTCTGGAAAAAACTTCTGTTTATGATGTGTTGTGTATTTTACCGCCAGTCGTAAAATGTAGTTACGTCTGCCTGTCGTGATTGTGGCGACTCCCGCTTCTCGCTACTGCAAAGGGTTGCACGTTTAAGTACATACTAAAGAAAATGGCGCAATCTGAGGGCTTTAGTTCCATAGAGTCTAGATTTCTCCGTAGCGGTAGTGACCCTCCCCGAGCTCAACCGTGCGCACTGTCGTGTGCTCCGCAGACAAGGCGCGCGCCGAGCACGAGCGGCGCATGTCGGCCTGCGAGCAGGGCTACCAGCTGCAGAGCGCGTCCACCAGGGCCACCCTGGAGCTGGTCAAGGAGCAGATGCGGCGGGATGCGGACGCCTCGCTGCAGGAGCTGGCCGCCAAACACCGCGCCGAACAGGGTGAGCTTGTACTCCTCGTCCACCTTGCGGCTCGCGGGGCGGGCTGTCGGCACCCCGCACGGACCTAACCGCCTCGGCGCCGCCCCTTTGCCTTACAGAGGAGCAGGTGCAGCAGCGGAACCGGCTCGAGGCGCAGGTGGCGCAGCTGACGGCGTCCTTGGACCTGGCCAAGGAGGCCGAGCCGAAGAGGGACCAGGTGAGCCCCGCAGCCATGCGAGACGCACATCACCTTTACGTCTCCGAAAACTGAAGTTGACGGGTGTCGTTTGTATAACTTGCGGTTCCAGCTCGCCGTGCAGGTTTCATCTTTGCAAACCGAGCTCAAGCAGATCGCCAGCAACCACAAGCAGGCGCTGCACAAGGCACAGGAGGAGGCGCTGAAGAATGTCAGGTAATTTGAGATGATTCTCTTGACATTTATTATGCCCTACTTCCTGGAACTAGAGACAGTTATTCTCTTTTACTTTTGCATTCGCGCTCACAATTGATCCGTAAAGCATAATTGGCTGCCTTTAATTGCCCTATATGTTTGGTAGAACTTAGACTTTACAATTGAATTGAATCCACAGTTGATTTAAAGTTGTGTGAAACTAAAGCTTCAAAACTTCTTAGCTTTTAAGTTTTATAATGATAAACAGATTTTCCTCTTTTTTCTGCCTTATGGATCAATTATGAGTTCTGTCGTACATGGAAATATCTTGTATCCAAGTAGAATAGCCCTGCCTTTGGCTCACCGTCCTTCGGATATCACTGTTCACCTTGAAGGTGTTGTTGTCACAGCACAGACCATGAAGTTTAGTCCCCTCCAGCACCCACGACCCACTGAGCATGCACACTTCGTTGCAATGCGTTGCACTGCATTTCTGTTCTCTTTTTTGGTTTTTGACCCAAGCGAGGCCCGGGTGCGGGATTCCCTGGCGTACGCCGTCCTCCTGCCCTCCATCCTGTGCTGGTTGCTGTCGGCCAGCTCTGACCTCACCTTCGCCTGCGTTCTGCTCGCCCTCGCCCTGCTGGTCTACCAGATCCTCTGACCTTCCCCCACTTCACCTTCACCTTCCACTCCCACAACCCCCAGCCCGTGCTGCATCTGCCGTCCCCTGTGCCATCCCACCCTCCCACTCAGTGCTCTCAACGCATGTCCCTTTTTGCTTAGCATTATTAGAACCATCAAGGAAAAAGGGAGGGTTTGCGGGACGCAAGGCACTCAGCCCAGAGACACATCACTTTTTCATATTCATGTTTCCTTTCATGAACTCTTTCATATCTGGCAATCCAGGTCCCACGGTATACCCTTTTCGGTCCGCTTGTATGTGTACTAACCACGCACGCAGTTAGGCGTCGTTTTTCAGCTATGAAACACTGCGATAACTATCAAAACGTGCATTACAGCCAGGCTGTAAATATTCTCGTTATTACGTCTTGCTCGGTCAGACGATTCAAATTTAATCTGATCTCACTTATTCTTTTTTTTTCTTGATCTAGGTTATTTTTTTCATACTTTTGTAAGAATTTTACCTTTTTAGACTTAAAGTGTGACTAGGTGTTTTATTGTTGCCCTTTTCCACCCTCTCCTTATCCATTCCCTTCCTTAGAGTAGTAATTTTTCACATAACTTTTTCATCCCTGCGCAGTTTAGCAGTTTCTGTGATTTTTCCTCATATTTTTGTGTGTAACTGTCACTTTTACGACTTTTGACGACTCTGCGTTGTTCTCTCATTTCATTCGAAACTCCATGTTTACTCATCATACTTTAACTCAACATCACTCCATCGTGACCACAGCTATCATTCAAAGTTTGCTATCAACCACATCACAGCAGCATGGTGAGTCCGCCACAGCAGACTGGGCAGGACATCATTGGCTATCACATGCCCCCCCCCCTCTCTTTTCCTTTCTCCTCGTCCCTCAACTTCCCGGCATGAGTCGTTCGCACACTCACTAACCCTGTCCCACTGTGCCTTCCCCCTCGGCGCAGAGCGAAAGAGACAGAGCTCGCCGAGCAGAGGAAACAGGCGGAAGAAGAGAGACGACGTCTGCGCGCCGAGCTCAGCAAGGAGGCGGACGACAGGGTGGCCAAAGTCCAGCAGAGGGTCGACGCCCTCCAAGCTCAGTAAGTATCTGATCCTAGGGCCGGCTTTAATGTTGTTGTTATTTGCTTTTTCTTTCTATATATAAAAGGGTAAAGTTGCCGCCGCGGTCGAATCGGTTTCTCGCGCCGGGCGTGAACAAGGCCCCCCTGGGCGTGGCCGCGTGGCCGGGCAGAGGTGAGCGTGGAGAGAGAGGCAAGGGCAGACGGAATGGCCAGAATGGCGAACCCCTTGAAGGAGTCCCTGGAGGTTCCTGGAGGGGGGGGGGGGGCGTCGGGCGCGGAGGTCGTGGGAGAAGTGAGGGCGGCATGAGCATCATCCTGAGTGGGGTTTCTTAGTAGCGAGAAAGGGGGAAGCAGGAAGGAGCAGGGCGGGGGAGGGACGGTGTGTTTAACAGTCGGGGCCCTCCCCGCATTACGTATATGATTCCGGAGGGACTCCCGGCCACGCAGCGGCGGCGAGCGGGGCGGCTGGACGACAAAGGACGCCTCCTCCTCTCCCTCCTCCACCGGCTCCTCACCCTCCCACTCTCCCTCCGTCCCACGCTCCCCCTTCCCACCCACACCACCCCGTGATTTATTTGAGTCTCGGTTGTTTTTCTTATCAGTCGTACACTCCAGCCCAATGTGTTTGTCTTACGTCCGTGACAGGGTAGGGCGAAGGAGGATGAGGAGGAGGTCGGGGGAAAGGGCGGGGGGGGAGATGAGAGTGTAGGGAGGGAGGAGGGGGGAATAAGTAGTAGTAGTAGGGAGGGAAAGCAGGGGGGCCAGAGGGTCGTGGGAAAACGGAGACAGGCAGACAAGGGGTTGGCCCGAGCACGAGTGCATTCAGCCCCCGGTGTCTGTGCGGGGCCGCGTGGGGGGCACGCCCGAGGCCCGCGGGGAAGCCGAGCCGATGTTTAGCGTCGGCCAGGCCAGCCGTAAAGGCGGGGGCTGCGGAGGCTCACATTCCGGCCCCGCCGGCCGGCCGGCCGCGCCGTGCTGTGCGATTGACAATAAGGCCGCATCGCACCTTTATGGCCGCTTCAGCCCCCCTCCCTCCCCCAACAGCCCCTCAGGCTTTCTATGACGAGGCCTTCTCAGGACCACACCGTGCAGAAAATGGGTCAGGAGCAGTTGGGCAAGTTTCCTTTGGCCGGCGTGGCGTGGCGGGGCGTGGCGGGGCGTGGCGGGGCGAGGGGCTGTTCCGCCGGATGAGGTGGGCGGCAGGACAACTTGGCTGGAGTGGAGCCCTGCCCCGTGGCCCTCCGCCCGCCCTGTACGCAATGCCGCGCGGGGCCACGCTCGGCTACGCTCTCGATCTCGGCCGGGCCGCACAACAAGGCCGAGGCCGGGCGAGGCCACGCAGTGCCGCAAGGGAGGGCCGAGGCGGCGGGCCTTGCGCCCCTCCCGAGCCTTGAAGCGAAGCGCCTGACACGCTCAACCATTTTCTCTGCCCTAAGTTTTTTTTTCACCCAACCCCACCCCACCCACTGCTGCCCTTGCCGTAAAATGATTCTCGGGCAGGACCTGTCACGGCGAAAGTAAGGGTGGGGGGCATGGAAGACGGGCGAAGTAGAGAGGAAGAGAGAGAGAGAGAGACGGTGGAGAGAGGGAAAAAAAGCCACCTGATGTTATCATGATTTACATCTCGACGCTCGCAGAGCCGGGCAGCGGGGGCGGGCCAGCGTAGCGTACGGGCCTCTGTGCCCTCCTCCCGGGCTCCGTCGGGCACCGCCGGGCACCGCCGGGGCTCGTCTGCTGGGTTGCGCTCCAAGCGCCAAGGTCGATGGCCCTTTGCCCTTCGGCCCGTGTCGCCTCGCCTCCCCGTGGCCCCGGGCGTCCCTGCGGGGTGCTTGTCGACAGACGGTGACCTGACTGCGCCCCGCTGCTCTGCACCACAGGCTCAAGGGGCGCGCCGAGGACCGCGCCACCATCGAGGACCTCCGGCGCACGGTGGTGGCCAAGGACGCCGCCCTGGAGAGGCTGAGGGCCGCCCCGAGGCCCGAGGACGCCAACGCCATGCAGCAGCTGAGAGACGGCGTCGCGGAGCACAAGGCCGTCATCGACAAGCTCAGGGTAGGTAACACTCCTGTTTTTAAAACCAGTTAAAAAAATAAAAAAATTAAAGTATCCCTGGCGGGGATCGACCCCGCGACCTTTGGATTAGAAGTCCTACGCGCCATCCTCTGCGCTACAGGGACCTGCTTCCACAGAACTGATTAGGAAGGCCCTATAGGTGCCTGCCGTCATCGGCCAAGAGGTCCTAATGTTGTTGTGTGCTTGTCCGATCGCCAGGCCTCTCTCGCCGAGCGAGAAAAGCAGCTGCAGGAAAAAGAGACTATCCTTCGGGAGAAGGAGACCATGGTCAAGGACCGGGACGCGGCGCTTAGGAAGTCACAGAGCAACCCGAGGCCGCAGGACGCGCAGAAGCTGGACGAGCTGAGGAGACTACTCAAAGAAAAAGACATGGAGATTCACAGGTGCGTATAATAGACTGTTTCGGATCACTGAGCTTGTGCTCGTTTTAGGCATCGAATTGTGACGAACATTGTGACCGATCTCTCTTAAGGCTCAACAATGAGGAGCTGACGTCCCTACGGAAGAAAGCCCAGGAGTCCGAGGCCGAGCTGCTCAAGGTGCGCGCCGAGGCCGCGCAGGTCCGGGAGTCCCTGGTGCAGGTTGGCGAGCTGAAGAAGGCGCTAGGAGAGAAGGAGGATGCCATTGCCAAACTGGGGCAGCAGCTCAGCCAGCGGCAGCGGGAGGACAGCAACAAGAAGCTCAAGCAGCACGCCCAGCAGATCGAGGAGCTCAAGAAGGCCCTCGCGGACAAGGACTCCGGCCTGGCGAAGGCCGCCGCCGAGATCGCGCAGCTGCAAAAGAACGCCACGGACAAGGCGGCGCAGAAGGCCATGGCGGAGAAGGACAAGGCGCTGGCGCGGCTGGAGGCGGCGCGCGAGGCGCCCCGGCCCGAGGACGCGGCCAGGATCGCGGAGCTGCAGCGGGCGCTGGCCAGCAAGGAGGAGGAGCTCGGCAGGCTAAGAGAGTCCTCCAAGGTACGCCGACGACATCCACATGAACGGGAGCGGGTGAGAGTAAAGCCTAATGCCGGTGCGGTGTCTTGTTGCAGAGGCCCGGAGACATCACGGAGATGCAGCGGGCGCTGCTCACTCGCGACGACGAGATCTCCCGCCTCAAGGACGCGGTGAGAGCGCGCCACGGGCCGTACGAGGCCGAGCTCAGGAGGCAGCTCGCCGAGAAGGAGGCCGCCGTCTGCCGGCTGCAGGAGGAGAACAGGAGGTGCGCGCCCCACCAACAAATCTTACTTAACCAGGGGGGATCGACTGCCAAAATGTCCCAAATTGATACCCTCGCGGCGGATGATTCCTGGAGCGGAACGTGCAGTGTGTCCCTCGTTTTTTCAGGTTCCAGGCGGAGCTGTCCAAGGACAGGACGGCCTCAGGGGTCACGCACGGGGCGCAGCCCGCACCGCCCCCGACCGCCATCCCGGTGGCTGCAGTGCAGCCGCAACAGCAGCAGAAGCAGGCGCAGCCGCTGCAGAGTGCTCAGTACAAGCAGCCGCCACAGCAACCGCCACAGCAACCGCCCCTGCAGCAGCAGCCATCGCCACAACAGCCACCCCCACAGCAGCAGCAGCAGCCTCAACCCACTCTGTACAAACCTCAGCAACAAACTGCCAGTCCACAAGCTCAGCCTCCGCCACAACCGCAGCCTCAGCAGCCGCAACACAGTCAGCCCGGCAAGGCGCAGCCCCAAAAGGCATCCAATCCGGAGCCTGAAGAAAGAAAGGTAAGTTGTTGTCACAAAATTAGTTCAGCCACCGGAATTATCTTGAACTTAGGTTTTGTGAACAGGGCGTGTAACGGAGCGCACAGCTCCTCCCTCGTCGTAAGATATTTTTGTTCTTCAGTATCAATGACAACAGGAAAAGAAACATTTCAAATCACAAACTGGACACTACCCTCTCCCCTACGTGACTTCTAGCTGGTCACGGGCTAGCCATGCGCTTATCAGTCCCCCGTCTTCTCAGAGGCCTGATGTAAACACAATCTTCGTGCTTCGACCCATTTCATAAGTGGCTTTTTACATTTACTGACCATTGAGAGAAACCAAGCAAAAAGCGTTGGATTAATTAAATTCACGGTCGTGGATTGTGTTTTTATCAGTAGCTGATTGGTGTGGCATTATATCGAAATATATACGAATGCATTTTTATTGAATGTTATCGTTTGAAATGGTGACTCATTTTTATTATTTTGTCTTTCGTATACTGCCGAGTGCCTATCCAATCCGGCTGTGTGTCTCCCCCATGTATTAGTGAGTTGATGATGCCGGCCAGCGGTAACCGTGCGCTGTGGTGTGGCAATAGGTGGATGCAGCTTGTGTGGTGTCCTAGTGACGGTTCTACATCAACCCTTAGCTCTAAGACCTGCCCCACGCGCCCCGTCCCGACCAACCCTACAGTGCCCTTCAAGTAAGTAGTGCGCCTAGAAGGGCTCATCAACAGGGCCATACCTCAGCTTGGGGGAATAGGGCAAGTAGTAAGCACAAGTTGACTTAATCAACTTCGCACTAGGCACCCCCTAAAGTTAATTATTGCCCAACCTACGTTGGCCTTTTAAAAAATAAATTGTAAAAATGAAGGCTTCTGTGAAGCCCGACCAATTCAAGTCCCTTCCCCCAAGCCGATTGTCATTCATTTTCGCCTCTGTTCGCTTCTTTGGCCGCCGTCCTTAGCTAGCTCCTCTCCCAGGCCAAGCATGGCGATGACGCGATCTGTCCATCAAGGGTGTGACTCGTGCTTGATTTGCAGCGCAAGAAGGGCGGGAAGGGAAAGGGGCGCGGCACTCGGAAGAGGTAGCGGCCTGGCCTGCCTCGGCCTGGGCGGTCCGGCCCTGAGCCCGGCTCGCCACGGTCAGTGCGACGCGGCGCGACTCGCCACGGCCAGTGAGCCCCAGGTGGGCGTGCGCAGCCCTGGCGCTGTTGGTGTTTGTTGTTGTTGTTTCTTGTTGTTCCTGCTTGTTGCTGAGAGGCATGGCTGGCAGTTCGGTCGTGGCGAGAGCAAACTGAAATATTACAAAAAAAAACAAAAAACATCCTTTTACTTACGAAAGATTTCCTTTAAAATGTCATTAACCTATATTTTAAAGTTGAAGGCACTAGCTGCCGCAGTTTTAGGGCAGTAAAAAAGAAAAGTAGAGATCAGTTTGGACCATCGCCACAGCCAGGTTTGCCCGTCGTGGCTGTTAACACAACCTTGTTTTTCCAAGCCATGGTGTCGAGATCCTGGCTTCCCAGCAATCGGCCCTCCCGTCACCGCTGAGCTTTATTAATTGTTTCTGGTTTTACTTCTCTTGCTCCTGCTTATTATTTTAGACAGTCTGCCCGTCAGGAGATGTCCTTCACTCACCTGGATTTCACGTTTTTTTGACCTCTTTCATGCAAACAGTTTAAATCCTATTCATAAACATTATAAA
>NW_026267905.1:0-330 GCF_000697945.3 Frankliniella occidentalis
AGTCAACGTTCAAGGTTTGGTTTTAGGAGTTCGATATAGGTAGATGCGTTGAGTCCCACGTTACCACACGTCCGGACACAATAAGCCGTGAATCATGATACCCCCCTTGGGACTCAACGTGTTAAACGTGTTAAACGATGGCACTTGCTTGGTAGATGTGCCAATATTCTTAAAGACGCCAGTACTTTTACTTTTACACACGGCTATATCGCGTGTGCTGTGCTGGGAAGTGTTTTTTTTAGCAGATGATACGCAGTTATCGTCAGCTTGTACTCTCGTAAAGTTGTAGGTTCAAAGCGTACAGTTCAAAGTTCGCCAGTTAAAGCAGCA
>NW_026267905.1:7045-7796 GCF_000697945.3 Frankliniella occidentalis
CCGGCCACCCCCTCCGCCCCGCGGCAATGCGACGCCCAGAGATGAGGGCCGACGATATCCTGGGAGGCTGCCGCTGACCCTCCGCTGCGTCGCCTGGCCTCTAACAGGTGGTCTGAGTCAAAGTAGTTTCTAGAGTGCGACAACCTCATGGTTCGGGAATGTGAAAGCTCTAGTTTGAAAGTTTAATTCTATCCAGGACAGCGTGTTCTTGCTCTTGCTCATTGATTTTGCAAGAACATTTGTGACAGGGCAATTCAATTTTTATTTGCACTAGACGCAACGTGCATTGGGATCAGCCGATGTTCTCGGTCTAGCCGAGCATATCACTTTCATCAAAGATCACGCGTTTTGAGTTGAGCAGAAGCTGAAGCTCCATTGTTGGGCCTTCGAAGAAGTACGTACTGGAAGCGCTATCACGGAAGCTTGCATGTGGGAGTTCCAATGATGAAGATTCATGAGATTCACTGTGATAGCGATATTGCGGCAAGCTCTATTGAAGAAAGTTCTCTTTCAAAAGGCTTCCATCGCCAAAGTGTTGAAGACTGAAGAATGTTCAATGTTGAAGAATGTCCAATGTTAAAGAAGTTCCAATGTTGAAGGAGCTTCCAATGTTAGTTCCCAATGCTGAAGAAGTTTCCAATGTAAGTTCCGAATTTTGAAGAAGTTCTCAATAATGAAGAAGTTCTCAATAATGAAGAAGTTCTCAATAATGAAGAAGTTCTCAATAATGAAGAAGTTCTCAATAATGAAG
>NW_026267905.1:8317-8568 GCF_000697945.3 Frankliniella occidentalis
TGCATGTGGGAGTTCCAATGATGAAGATTCATGACATTCACTGTGATAGCGATATTGGGGTAAGCTCTATTGAAGAAACTTCTGTTTCAAAAGGCTTCCATCGCCGAAGTGTTGAAGACTGAAAAATGTCCAATGTTGAAGAATGTCCAATGTTCAAGTTCCAATGTTAAAGGAGCTTCCACAGGGTGTCGAGCGACTCGGGAAATACGGGAATTATACGGGAATTAAATTTGCCCGGGAAAAGTTCGGGA
>NW_026267905.1:13000-14121 GCF_000697945.3 Frankliniella occidentalis
AAGCCCAGGGCCGGAGCGCACGCAGCCCGACAGAAGTTGAGTATGCCAAGGACCCGATAACCATCGGTCGTCTTCTCTTCTCCTCTCCGCCCCGCTCCGCCCCAACGACTCGGTGCACTGCGCTGCTGGAGCATGCATTGCCTCACGTCCATGCAGGTCTTTGGCCGGCCGGCATTCTCCGGCGGCTGCTCCGGCGGCTGCTCCGGCGGGGCTCATCCTCCGGCACGATACTGTCGCTCCGGGTTGGGTCCGAGCTGGACCAGGAGGGCGTCCTGGCTTTGGCTTGTGTTTAAACACTTTGGAAACGGGTGTTTACCGGCCGGGCAGGCATCCTGTGCGTGTGGACTGGCTGATTATTCCCTCGGCGGGCCGGAACGCGCCATACGTCCTGAAACGATAGGCAACCCAACCGCATGCCTGCACTGCGGGTGAACCTATGCGCGTGCGGAGTTTACGAAGCCACCTCGTAAAGTGCCCGGAAAACATGTCTCAAATGTCGAAGTTATCGAAACTAGCAACAGTAGTTGGTGCTCTGAAAGGTGTCTGTGTTGCGTTAGTGTTTGTGAGTGCGTGTGGCGTGGACGCGAGCGCACGTGACACTCGCAGCTCCTGGCGCCCACCTACCGCGCGGTCAGCACCACAGTCTCTCGCGAACACCCGGGCTCTGATGTCGTCATTCATTTGTTGACCGTGGAAATGCGACATAATTCACGCGACTGGCCCGGCCGGTGCGGCGGCGGTGGTGGTTCGAAAAGGAAGTCCATTCAGCGTGGTGGGGCGTGGCCAGGCGCGCCACCCGGTGCGTGCGTGTGCGCGCGCGCGCTCAGTTAAGTTTTTCCAACGCGGACACAAGCGAAATAAAAAATACCAGCTGTTTGGATGAATTATGGACCCACTGGCACCCCGGACAACACGCATTCGCGGGGAGCTAGAGAAAGAGAGCTAATAATACATTAACGTTCATATAGGCGCCGTGTCCAGGAGATATCGTGTGTGTGTGTGTGTGTGTGTGTGTGTGTGTGTGTTCTCGGAGTTCACAAGAATTCCTCCCTCCCCCCTTTTCTTTCTGCTCTTGCATACGGCGCGGTGTAGCGTGGCGGAGCGGGACTTCGATCCGTAAC
>NW_026267905.1:21976-23445 GCF_000697945.3 Frankliniella occidentalis
CCTTTCCGCAGCACAGCCCAGTCCCCCCAGGGCATCGGCCCGGCAACGAATAAAAGGAAAAGCAGGGAAAATGTAAGCAAAGCGGAGAGGGGCTTTTGTTGCCGTGTTTCGCCCGGTCGCCGTCGTCCCCTCCCCTCCGCGCACCCCCTTCCTCCGGAGACATTCCTGCGATTCATTGAATGTAAATGACGTCAAGGATTCCGATCGAGTTATCGATCGTCCTCCTCGCAGCGGCCCTGCAGGGGGTCAGTCGGCGCCGAACAAGCCACGCCCACGCCGCGCCACGCCGCGCCGAGGCCGGTCAAGTAAATTCAATGCTAATTGAAGATCCCGACGACCTGCCATGCTCCAGGTGAAGAGGCGTTGTTACATGTTTTGCACCAAGGCGAACCGAGGCAAACGGGATGAATTAAAGGAATTTTGGGAGTTTTGCTCCTCGACAGTCGCATTTTTCTTGTAATCACAAAGTAAAATAACGCATACACTTTAAATCCAAAGTGTACAAGTGTGGCGCACCTGTTGGTATGTGATTGCCCATTATTCCTTCACTTGAATGAGTAAAGGTGTGTGACATTCACTCACTTGCGTTTCTGGTCTATCTATTAGGGGTATTGAGGAAATACTTTACACACAAGTGAATTTAGATTTCCAGAGTGCCAGTTTCTTGTTACTCATTTTGTTTCGAAACACATTCTGTATTTATTTGGTGCATCATCAGTACTTTTGCTGAGTGAGGTTCACTCTGTGCGGATTTTGAATGCTGGTCCGTTGGAGGAAGCGGCAGCTCGCGCTAGCCCGGCCTGGCAGAGCGACCCCCTCGGGTCGCCTTGCTGTCGTGTTTGCTCTGTTGCCAGTCTGGTCGCTTTGACAGGTGACGTATGGTCTGCTGCGGGCCGAGTGTGTCGTCTGTCGTCCCATCGGAACGGGTTTGAAAAGCGCCCGGCCAGGCACGGCGGCACGCGCAGCGGCGGCGGTGACGCTGTCATGTCCTACACGCGCGGGGATTGGCTATGGGGCCGCAGCCAATGGGCGCCGCCCTTCGTCAAGCAGTGACGTCGGTCCCGTATGGCGCGTCGGCGTCGTGTACTGACGTTAACGCGAGTTAATTATATCCGCTCCAGCGGTATGTGCCTGCTTTTACAGTGGCGATTGTGTAATTGAATTTTCAGTGTAAATGGCAATGGTGTAACGGTGTGGTCAAGTAAGTGTGCTCTCACGGTCCCACTGCACACATGAGGACTGGAAGTAGGGGGGGGGGTAGGATTGATGAGGGACAGCTGGAAACACCAGTTCTCAGCCGGGGGAGCCGCGGCTAGCCGGGGGGCTCAGCTGGGCATCCATTCCATCCATTATTGTGGTGTTGCCAAACGCGCTCGGCGATAGAGACAGATGGACGGATGGACAGACGGATGGATGGAGAAGTGGATGGAGTGCTAATTGGACATCAATCAACCTTATCGCAAGCCTAC
>NW_026267905.1:33865-35568 GCF_000697945.3 Frankliniella occidentalis
GCGGTGTGGGCCGCCGAGGGCGGGAGAATTTGAATGTGTCGCCGCGCGCTGCGCCCGCCCGCCGGCCCGCCCAAGCCGCCCACGCTTCACGGTCGGCCGCAGCAGGTGGGCGCGCGGCAAGAACCGAAAAAGATGCAGTTTTCGACCGTCCACAACCGTCCGGGAGCCCGGCGGTCGCTGCGCGCGCTGCTCGCACGCACGGTCGCTCCGGCCGGCCGGGCCGGCCGCCTGGGCTGCGACCGTCCACCAGCAGTTCCTTATGGGCGGTTGGCTAGCAGCGCTGACCGTCCGCTGGCCCGTGTGATGCTGTCTCTCTCGCTCCGACCGTCAGCCGGTGACGGTCGGATTGAGGCGACCGTATTTCGGTTCTTGGCGCGCGGGCACCTCGCCCGGCCCCGCGGCCCTGCAGCCCTTTTGGCTCCGCATGCAGGCGCTCGAGCGGGCCGCGGGCTATCAGAGTGGAGTTCGCATCGCGCAAAAAAACCCGAAAACAATCAACAAACAAACGTGAATAAGCGCCCGGATATATCAACGACTCATGCCCCGATCGCACTCACTGCCGATGTGCGATCGCTTCACACTATCCCTGATGCGGTTGAAACTTTTCCTTTTTATTTTGCTCTCTCATGTGGTACAGTACAGTGGGGAGCAGGGAGTGGCGTTCTTCACAGCCTCGTGAGAGCTCGGCGCTGGATGGGAGTCGCCGTGTACGGGATAATAATGGATGTAAAAAGGCATATCGGTAGCTCCCCCGGGGGGCTCCCCATGGTCTGGCCCGGCCGGTGAGTGAAAGTACATATGTGTGTGTGTGTGTGTGTGTGTGTGTACCGAGCACACACACACACACACACGTGTATACACGTGCAGCGACACGTGGAGGGGGCGTGGCACATTGCATCAGTGTGAACGCCTCCTGCTGACCTTTGCCGGCGTGTTACTCACTCGTATACATACAACTCTGGGTCGCCCCCCTCCTCCCCACCGCCTCTCTGGAGTCCGGTTTACAGGCGCGCGGTCCGATAAGCTCCGACTTTCCCGTCGCGCCTGCAATGGTAGGCAATTTCCCGTCCGCTTCCGCAGCCTCTGCTCCGGTCCTGGAGCCGCCCGGAGCAGATGGCCCTCTCTTCCGCCGCCGGAGTCTACTGCTGCTCTACTCTGGAGAACTCTCGTGGAGATTAGCTAAGCCCGCGCGGAAGCCGCACCAGCCGCAGAGCAGCAGCAGCAAGCGCTTTTATTAGGTTTATGTCGACGCTGCTTTTTATTCGCCTTTTCCATGCAGCTCCTCGTGTTCGTCAGGTTGTTTGCACGCGTTGTTTTGTCGCCCGCCCCTTTGTGCACCGGGCCGGGCTTGGGAGCGGCGCGAGCTGCGCGGGCAGCAGCAGCAGCCGGGAGCTGGAGCCGGAGAGCCCGCAGTTGCGGAAAATTAAAACGAGGTTATGTTCATTTTGCTCTCAATTTTGCTCTGACCCTTCTCTCTACCCCTCAGGGGATGCACACTGTAAATCATCCAAGTCCGCGCAAAACGCCGGGTGACGGGAGTGAGCAAGAGTAGAGGAGGGGCACCTTGCTGGCATCTCTGCCGCCTCTCCGCAACTTTTATTTAGCCGCCCGCCCGCCCGCCTGTTGCGCTTGCGGCGCGGAAGGGGTTGCTCCGCCACGCCCCACTCCGTCTCACCTCGAGCGGTCGGGGTAGCGCGGCTCGG
>NW_026267905.1:40003-40283 GCF_000697945.3 Frankliniella occidentalis
CCCGAGAAGTGATCCCCTGGCGCGATCCCGCGTAGCGAGGCAGCCTTATTAAAAGGCTTTATCTGCATAGCTGCGCCGAGCAATGGCTGCTCTGCTGCCGCGACTCGGTCGTGCACTACCACACCACTGAGAACATGTCCAGCCTGTCGACGTCTCTGGCCTTGACCGCACGGCGAAAACGGATTAATGAGCAATCAGTATTTGGTGATTCTCGTGTTCACTTATTGGTGAAGAAAAGTTGGAAGTTTGGTGAAGAAATTTTGCCCTGCCTGCTGACCAG
>NW_026267905.1:45284-45742 GCF_000697945.3 Frankliniella occidentalis
AGGTACTAGGTCCTTGGAGTGCTCGGGGTCCTCGCCGCGCCTGCAGCGTGGCTGCAGCTGCGGCCCTTCCACCACCACCTACCGCTGCTGGCTGTATTCTGTTTGAGGCGGTTCATCCGCGACGACAAACGAGGATAAAAGCCGTTCAGGACAACGAGAATCAAAAAAACCACGCGATGAGGCAATTTTGTGGTTTCCTTTTGTTTCCTCTCAAAGTCAAAGTCGTTATGTATCTTCCTCTCTTCATGCCCCTTCCCCTCCCGCCTCCCTCTCTCTTTTTCTCTCCCTCTCACGGCTTCGTCATCGGCCGGCTGATACGGGAAGTGGTGTCCGCCGCGTGCCGACAAAATAGCAAAGTTTTAGTGGCGGCCATTTGCGGGGCGCCAGTGTAGTAAGTATAGGGGCTTAACGGCCCGATGTACGGGACGCTTAGCCGGGCTTTGATGACGCAGCGTTAA
>NW_026267906.1:0-564 GCF_000697945.3 Frankliniella occidentalis
GCGAGGGCGAAGATGCCGTGAGCGATGGCGCTTACTATATACTACTTTGTCGAAGACGAGAAATGGAGAGGAGCGCGACCGGCAAAGATCAGAGTTGTGCGCGCGAGCCAGAATCTGGCTCGCGCTGGCTCGCGCAGTTTTGTGCGAGCCAGTGCGAGCCAGGTACCTTCTGCAATCTTCGGGTCCTTTCGAGATCGCACAACTCTGGAAGGGACCCGTAGATTGCCGAAGGTGCCAGGCTCGCGCGAGCCGGATTCTGGCTCGCACAAAACTGCGCGAGCCAGCCTGGCTCGCAATCTGGCTCGCGCGCACAACTCTGGCAAAGATGAAGGGAATGGGGTGATAAGAAAGGGGGCACCATAGAGACAGACAAAGAGAGAAGGAGAGACTACGAGGGGGGAGAGAGAGAGGGGGAGAGAAACTGAGAAGGAGCAGAGAGACTCGGAGCAGGAGCAGATAGACGGGGAGAGGCAAAGAAACAAAAGTGGGAGAGAGAGAGCGAGCGATATGCCGCCGGTGGTTCTCGCTAATATCTCAAACTACGTCAATTCCAAAAGGGCACCC
>NW_026267906.1:8959-9686 GCF_000697945.3 Frankliniella occidentalis
CACACACAAATGCCCCGCGGCCCAATGAGCGCGCAGGCGAGGCGTGGGGGAGCGGCCCTCCGGGATCAGAGCACAGAGCGCTGCCCGGGATCAGGATCAGGTCGCTGAGCGTGAGCAGAGCTGCTGAGCTACGTACGCCCTGCCCCCCCCCCCCCCCGCCAGTTTCGTCTCACTCGCTGGCTGCCCCTGGTCTGCAGACTAAGCTTAAGGTGGCGATACCAAGACTCGTCCGAATCAGCACGACTCCAATGGGGGGCGGAGCTAGCTGGGGACGGGCGGGGTGGCAGCGGCGGGTTCTGCGACAGACTCGCTCCCTCCGGCAGCAGCGGCAGCAGCAGCCGGCGCAAAGCCCTCTCTCCTGCACGTGAGGACTCGTCCCATTTAACGCGTTCCAAAAGCAGTAGTGAGCGAGCAGGAGAGTAGGGGGAGAGGAGGCGGGGGGGGCAGCAGGACGACGAGGAGTCCGCAACCAGCAAGAAAAAAAATACACGGTAGCCATAGCAGTGTAGCAGTAGTCGAGGACAGGCAAGGAAGTGACGCGGCATGACGACAAGTACCGCCGCCGTGTCGGCCGGGGCAGAGAGTTATGACCATGGCGCGCACCTGCGGGGGCACCTGCGCACCTGCGCACCCCCGAGATTATTAATCCGGGGAGGATAGCGGAGGGAGGGGGGTAAGGATGGCAGGTGCGGGCAGGTGTTGAGGGGGAAGGGAGGGAGGGAGGAGG
>NW_026267906.1:11249-12400 GCF_000697945.3 Frankliniella occidentalis
AGCCCGAGAGGACGCCAGCGGGCGGACCCCGGCTCACCGGAACGGCGATGGGAAAAGGGGGAGGGGGATGGGCCAGGGAAGGGCAAGCAGGGATATGCAGTCGCCAGACCATCGGACGCTTCGGCTATATTAGACGCGAAACCCAAACATCCTGGGGGATTATTTCCGAGCTGTTTTCACGGGACCATTGCCGGGCCGGCGGCGTGCTGGGGAGCTCCAGCTCGAGCTCCGGGGTCCGCGTGCTCCACGCCCGGCCGGCCCGGCCCTTCGCAGCGATCCTCTGCCCCAGCGCCGCCCCCGCTCTCCGCCGACAATGCGTTGCCTGTTGGAGAGGCTTTCAACGGATTCGCCCTTGCAGTTACCGGACCCGCACCAGATTACACAGAGAGAGAGAGAGAGAGAGAGAGAGAGAGAGAGAGAGAGAGAGAGAGAGAGCAGCTAGAGAGAGAGAGAGCGGATAGAGAGAGACGGTATTTGTGTGTGTTGGTGTGTTCCAGTGTGTTGATGTGTGTGTGTGTATGTGTGTGTGATAGAGAGGGGGAGGGGCTGAGGTCGATGGGGAGTGGGAGCGGGTGTGTTCTAAGCGCTCGCTCAAGCCTGCTTGCCGAACGCCTGGCTCAGTTCGTGTATCCGAGGACTGCTTTAGAACGGCTCAGGGAGAGCGCTGCTGGGTGTTGTCCGCACCGACTGGAAGAGGGAACTCGAAAAAAAAATGTGTCTGAAGCTGAAGAAACGCCAACACGATTACCCCTTTAGAAAAAAAAACTTGTGTGAGCGTGTGCGCGGGGGACTTGCTTTCCCTTCAGCTTTGGCTTCACTGGCCCGGACTGCACTAATCGGCAAAAAGGTTCCCCGGGTGAGTCGGGCCCAGCTCGATGGGGACGAGGGGGACCTGGAGCGCGGGCCTGGAGCTGGAGGGGGCCCTGGAGAGGGGCCTCGAGGGGGACCTCCTCGTCCCGGGACATCGCTCAGCGTCACCTGGCGGTGCCTATCGGCCGCAAGGCGAACCGGGCTCGCCTCCTCGGCGGGGCAAGAAGCTCGCCCAGCTGGCCGGCAGCCTAAGTCTCTCTCACCCCCGGCTAGATTACTCCTGCTGACCTCCTTCCGGGCCAGATTCTATCCTCCCCGCGAATACGATATTAGCTCCCGCT
>NW_026267906.1:17180-17698 GCF_000697945.3 Frankliniella occidentalis
ACTTCTTGTTCACGCTCTGAAAATCCCAGTCAGTGACCTGGCTCCGGTTCCGTGTGAACAGAGGCGTATTAAAGCCCAGCTGGTCTGCAAGAGAGAAAGGGGAGGCAGCGTGTGCGCTGTGCGCTGTAAAAACAGTTGCAAAAAAACAAGCATTTTCGAAACGATACAGTAGTTCATAAACACGACAAATGTTTTTTTTATTTGACCCCTCGCGAAACTCCTGCTATTCGGCTTCTTCTGGCCCACAACAGAAAACTACTTGGTATTACTTTGCTGTAAATGTACAAGGAAAGTATGTGGTTAATTTTGTTGGGAACACATCAAATGGTCCCATTCAAATTAAGTAGGGTGACCTATTCGAGGGTTTGCAGTGTACGTACACGCGCGTTTGCTCCTGCACTTCTCTGTTGTAGGGAGAAGGATAGGGGCGGAATAGAGGTGCGGGTGGGAGGTAAAGGCAGGGCTTTGAATCTCCTACCAATCGGGGAAGTTACACAGAGAAGGAATTTATCGCCCCC
>NW_026267906.1:22953-23849 GCF_000697945.3 Frankliniella occidentalis
TTCTCCCCGGCCGCCGCCCCACTCAGCCCATACCGACGCACCGCACTCGCACACCACACACTTGCATCAGTTGAGCTACAAGCCTGTTGATTTTCAGTCCTGCGCACGGTCATGCACTGTACTGATTGCAGAGAAGGACGCAGGAATCACCCGGTTCGTCCCGAGATTCTTACTGTCATGTATAGCAAATACAGTTTTTTTGCTTTTGATTTTTTAAAAATGCTGTTCACTCGAGGGGGCAATAACTCCCTTTTAAAGTGTACACATGATTCCCGATATACTTGATTCCCAGTGATTCCCGGCGATTCCCGCATGCTTATATTTATTTCTCTGGTTTTCTAGTGGTAGAAAACGCTTCTTTCGACTAATTTGTACTAGTTTTGCTAGTTTCCTGCTCAGTTGAAGCGATTTCTGTTGATTTCGGTCAATTTTTATCGTGAAGATTCCCAGGCAGGTGTACACATGATTCCCGGAGTTCTTGCCCCCTCGTGTTCACTGGAAAAACTAATGTTTACCGAGGGAACATTTCTTGACGCAACCAAACCAGGAAACGTTTGGTGATGCAACCTGTTGTGATGGCCCTATCCTTTTGCATGGGGTAGGGGGTAGGTTGCATCAGGACGTTACCTGGCTTGTTCACATGATGAAACGTTCCCTCGGTAATATTAGATTTTCCAGTGTTAGGGCAAGCTTTTTCTACTGAAGAACTAATTGTGTACCAGTCAGGCATTCCTCTGGTGTGCAATGTTTTTTCCCCAGTGTGGTCGCTACCACCCGCCCAACCCGCCTGCCGCCCATACTCTCTTCCCCCTGACCCTTTGACTCGGGCGCTAAGCAACCTGGCTGCGGCCAACCGCGATACCCGACAGCAAGGCGTCCTGTGCACTACACTAAGG
>NW_026267906.1:25474-25969 GCF_000697945.3 Frankliniella occidentalis
CACAGATTCGCCGGTAAAAGAATCTTAAAATATGAACTGAGCATTTATGTATGCATTAAATGGGCCCATACTATCCTCAACCCTCTGCTGAGCAAGTTTTTTGCGAAGCGCTACGACCCACAACGGTCCACAATATTTTGTGCCATCTGGGATTACGCAGAATAGTAGTAGGTCCATAGTTCGCCGTTACGAACCTGCGAAGTTCAACTACCGCAAGCTCTGATAGCGCCTGATAGGGTAGGCAACATCTTGTCTGCAGTTGCATAGGTGAGCTGTAGGGTGGCCTACCCCACGTCCCGCAGGCGCCAAGCTGTCGGATGATACCGAATGACTCTGAGAAAAAAAAGAAGTGCTTAAGGGACGCACTGAGAGATATCAACGATTGATATTTAGAACTTCACAACGATATCTTCTTAACACTACTTTTGATGTACGCCACAGAAAGCCGTTTGGCGCAGAGCGCAGCAGCAGCGGGGCGGTCCGCATGCGCATGGT
>NW_026267906.1:30231-30576 GCF_000697945.3 Frankliniella occidentalis
ACCAATATCCTTTCACGCGTTTAGTACACACACCAAAGGCGACACGATTTTCGTGACGATCAAGATGATTTTCGATCAGCATAAGCACATAGACGGCTGTTTACCCAGCCCAAAGTCACAGTCCAATACCACTTGTGTATTAGGGACAAAAAACAATCTCTTTGAACTTGAATTCTTCAAAATTCCGAGCGATGCTATTTGACAAGGTTCTTTCATTGCTGTATGCACGATTGATTTCGCTAGATTGCGAAACCACGCCGATTACAATCCAGATAATTAGGCCATAGCGCGATGCGGCGCGTCATTGCGTCATCAAAACCAAATGTGTTTGCGAGCAGCGCGCGC
>NW_026267906.1:32507-33010 GCF_000697945.3 Frankliniella occidentalis
ATTTGTTCAAACTTAAGCAATCAAATTTTTCGCACACATTTCGGCGTTGATTTGAACACTTTTGTGCATTCATTTGTAGGAAAGCGTGCATTTTGTGGTACAAATTTGTGCGAAACGAAACAACGTAGGTTTAACTTAGGGCGAACATTTGCACAAAAACATACAAATACATTGAGTGTGTGGGTACGCCCTCGGCTGGGTACGCCACAGCTGGGTACGCCTCTACCACACGCCCTGTTCACAAAGGTCGAGATTACGTTCCCCGGGGGGCAGTGCGGCCCGGGAGGCGCTCATCGGTTGGCGTGCAGGGGTGCAGGGCGATGGATGCTGTCAGGACGACGTACAACGCACGCTGACGGGGAGCGCGATCAGTTTGAACTGCAAAACGCCTTTACGAAGAACAAAACCGAACAAAACCTAACAAACTTGTCAACGTTTCATAGTGTACTAAAAGATATCTCTGCGTATACACTGCCTGGAGAGAGAGAGAGAGAGAGAGAGAG
>NW_026267906.1:40632-41652 GCF_000697945.3 Frankliniella occidentalis
CCGTGCCAACCTGCCGACGACGCGCGTTCCACGAAAGATTGCGCGTTAGTGAGACCTGCTTCAAATATTGGCTGACTGGCCATAGGCAGAAAGGAGCAATCGCCCATCTCGCAATTTCGAGATACTGGCGGCGGTGTGTACAGACAGATTGCTGATAGCAAAGTTGCTAGGATAAACAGTAGTTATTCGCTACTGCCCATCAGTGACCGGTGGCGTCGTTGCCATCCACCGGACACCCTTTGAGCTGAGCAGCTCGCTGAGCTTCGCCCGCTTCGTTCGCCCCACAATAACTGGATTCACGACCCCCGCTCGTCAGGCGGCGCCCCGCCTCCGGCTCCGTTGACATTTATTACAAATGAGGCCGCGACAAGAGAGACAGGCGGCTGCCGTGAGGTGAGGATGAACAGAGCGTGACGTCCGCCGCGAAGCCCCGCTAAACATCTCATGGTGAGCCCAAGGCTGTGGCGGCGGAGCGGAGCGTGCGGCGTTGCGGAGTCTTTGGGGGTGCCGTCTCAACACTATAGTGGGGATGGCGTCCTTTTGAAGTCCCCCTCCCCCTCTCAGTATAGGGTCCCATGGGCAGCGGCGTCCCATGTGCCCCTCCCCGCTTCGCCCGCCCGCCCTAATCCCCGCTTCTTTATTCCTGCTCGCCTTGTCCCCCCAGTCGCTATGGTAAAGGAAGAGGAAAACATGTCAAAGAGAGGTGGTCGGCTGGAGCGGAGCCTCGGGGGGTAGGTGTCTTTGAGTAGAGGGGGGCACTGCTCGGAGTGCTCTGGCGCCCCTGGCGCAGATTTTGACGTATAAGATCCGCCATGTTTGGTTTATCCGGGTACTCACGATGCCTTGCAGCGAGGCGCGGACGAAAAACACTTGACCGAGTGCCCGGCCCGGCCCGCCTCCTGTGGGTTTGGCACTCGCAATGCATTCAATGAGAACCCATTTCGTTCGGGATGACTTTAGATGGGACTCGGGGAAACTTTTGCCCGAAAAACAATTACCTTCAACTTCAACCTTTGCTCC
>NW_026267907.1:0-267 GCF_000697945.3 Frankliniella occidentalis
TTGGCAATTTTCCTGATAGAAAATTCCACGTAAGGGAGAGCGGGGCACCATGATCGCTTTTTTTTGTTTTAGGCCTTCTCTCCCCTATAGTGGTAGATGGCAGCTGGATCATGGGCTCAGGTGGGAGCTATGTCTCTTAGATGCAACATGTTTAGGAAATAATTTCTCTCAAACCATTTCTGAGGTGGGGATAAAATATTGGGACCCTGCATTATTTTCATGGTACCCCACCTATGGGGTACCATGATCAGTTGGTGGGGTACGATG
>NW_026267907.1:529-976 GCF_000697945.3 Frankliniella occidentalis
GACTCAACGAATGTTTTTTGAAGCAGAGGGATCTCACAATCCCCACCAAATACCAAATGATTGCTCGTTTCTTATGATCTGCCCCTTGTCCTTTTATTGTTATTAATAAAGTGTGATACGTCTTGTAACGATGTGATCAGGACGACCAATCAGAGCCATTACGGAAATAGAAAAGTCAGTGCGTTTGTTCTTTTTCACTTCCGTTTTAGATAGCCTGGAACACCCTATTGTCATTGTGAGTGTTTCAGAGGTCGGATCGAGACGCCACTTACAATGGACCTTCATTTAAGTGCAACCTATTCAAAGGTGGTCGTGTTTCTCCGGTACGTAAAGTGGTTCACTCAACTTAACGTGCCAAAGGCAGCCATTTTTAGCGGCAGTCCCGCGCTTCAGCCACCCGGCTGGTGTTGCGTCGTCCCTCTGGGTTTATTGTCTCATTGGCTGAGC
>NW_026267907.1:1755-2280 GCF_000697945.3 Frankliniella occidentalis
TCAAGAATCATCAGTGCACTGACTAAATACTTGTCAAAAATTAGGGACATCGGCGAAGGCGAACAGTGCCACCAAGCGCGCCCACATCCCACATGGACGACGCGTCCTGAGTAACCGAACGAGCGTGGCGTTTCATCAGCGAGGGCTATGACGTCACCAAATTCAACATCCCCTGTCTTACTAGGCGAGAGTTTTAGCTAGCGATGATAAAACAAACAGCGATCGGTGCGAGCAGAAACAGAAGCACTAGCCATCCTGCGAATTAGCTGTGGAAGCGAATAAAGTCACTCGGAGAGGCGCATGGTTTTCTGAGTCTGCGAAAGCTTCACGAGCACCGATAGGTATTGGACAGTTTGCAACGTTAGTGACAGAATCGACTATGACGGCGAAGAAAAGTTCACTGCCAGGGAAAAAGAGCATTTGCAGCAAAGGCGAATCGTGTGTTAGCTCTAACAGGATATTGTTCGTGACCTTTCCGAGCGACTGAACTTGCTTCGGTCCACGCAAAACATTAGCTGCTAGAGC
>NW_026267907.1:3970-4428 GCF_000697945.3 Frankliniella occidentalis
ACGGACAGACAGACAGACAGACAGACAGACGAACACAGAGGCGATGGCATAAGCCCGCTTATATAGCTTTTAAGCAAAAGAGCGGGCTAAAAAAGCATTAAAGCGGGCTTATGCAACCGTTCTCGTGTCCATCCGTCCGTCCGTCGTCCGTGTAAGAGGAAAGAGATGAGCTAGAAGTCTACAAATTTCAGGGTATCTTAGGGGTCACTCCTGGATAACGAAACGCCCACCCCAAAGGGGGTAAAAGGGGGTAACAAAGAAATAGGGGCAAAGTTGGAAAAAAATACTTTTTTTATGGTCTCCTAAGGGGTAACTCGTGAAAATAGAGGCCCCGTGGGCGGAAAGTTTATCCGTTCGACTCTATCTTGCACCGTTTGGGCGCTAGAGTGCTTTTTTCCGACGAAAAGACGGCGATAATGACCACGTTGCACATAAAGACGTACAAGGAGGCGTCCAAT
>NW_026267907.1:6120-6624 GCF_000697945.3 Frankliniella occidentalis
GCTTAAAGAACGGTGCACAATCGGCTCGCTTGCACTACCCTGTTTAAATCAATACTAACTGCACTAGAAATTAACAAGCAGGCCCGCCCTTCCGCCAAACGGAGTTGCCAGCTCCGCTTCGCTCCACGAGCAACTCCGTTCGGCAGGGGCCGGGGCTGCTTGGCCTGCCGGCGGCGATGGTCGGGCCCTCGCGATTTACTGAAGTGCATATTCAAATAAATAATGTGACCGGTAAATCACTTTGAGTATTATTGAGTAAACTAAAGCGTCCGCGGCCCTAGAAATTTTCCCCCTGGACATGGCAAGAGACTGTAACGGGGCAACACCGTGACTACACCCCACCCTTCTGCTTTGCTCAAGAATTAAAAAAGGTGAACCAGCACAGTTTTTCGCCCGCCCTTCTGCTTTTACAAGCTCGGCCCGCTCTTCCGCCAAACCAAGTTGCCAGCTCCGCTTCGCTCCACCGGCAACTCGGTTCGGCAGGGAGCGGGCCCAGCTTGGCCT
>NW_026267907.1:11301-12859 GCF_000697945.3 Frankliniella occidentalis
CATTTGAAAAAGGGAGTGGGGTGGGATGAAACCCTAAAAGACGGCTGAACCCCCCCTATGGCCTCAAAGACGTTCCGCTGCGCCTGGAAATTACGTTAGCTAATTTGTGGCGTAAGGAAAGGGGTAAGTTTTCAGAAAAGGAGGTAGATTTTTGGTCCAGGATGTAGGTAGGTCCACTAGCTTGCCCACCCGTCTCAAAATGCGATGGCCGCCACTGCTGCCAACCACCCCTAAGGGTGTGAAGGGGGTATCCAAGGTTCAAATATTCGCCCCAAAAGTTATATTTTTATGTTCTTGTAAGGGGTAACTCGTCAAAGTAGAGCCCTTTGGGCGAAAATTTCGTCCGTGTGGCTATCTCTAACCGTTTAGGCGCTGAAGTGTCTTTTTTTGACCACCATAAGCTAAAAATTGCTGTTGTGAACAATAAGTTGTAAAAGAAGACTTAAACACCAAGGTTCAGAAATCCCCACAAAAAGTTATATTTTTTTATGTTTTTAGCCCGCCCTTCTGCTCTTAAAAAAGCATTAAAGCGGGCTTATGCAACCGCTCTCGTGTCCGTCCGTCCGTCGTGCTTGTAAGAGGAAGGAGATAAGCTAGAGGTCTGAAAATTTCAGGGTATCTTAGGGTTCACTCCTTGAAAGCGAAACGCCTACGGCAAATCCTGTCAACCACCCCCAAGGGGGTAACAAAGAAATAGGGGTTGGTCCAAAATGTTGGAGTTTTTTTTATGGTCGTCTAGGGGTAACTCGTGAAAGTAGAGTTCTTCGGGAGAATATTTTGTCCGTTTGAGTCTATCTTGCACCGTGTGGGCGCTAGAGAGAGAAAATGCGGCGGAAATGGCCACGATTTACATAAAGACGTACAAGGAGGCGTCCACACTATTAGAAATTATTTTGTAAATTAACGATTTAATCCCTGTTAATTTTGTATTACGAACTGTTCGTAAAATCAGAATACGACACTGATCATAATTTGACAAGCTGGTCGTAAAATCAGAATACGACATTGGTCGTAATTTTACAATCTGTTTGTATAACCAAAATACAATTAAATTGTAATTTTACAAAACAAAGTGTGATTTTACACGAGGGGGATTACAGGGCTCCCGGAAGGCCGTCTGGCCCTGGCCGTCTCTCAGTGCCTCGGGGCCCGGGGATAGTACCCACGTTCGTCAGTCTTCGCGAGCGTCGGCCATCCTCGGTCCCCGCCCCGTACTGCACGGACCCACCACCGTACACTTACGTGTTAAGTTATGAACCCCTGCTTTTTGCGTCGTAAGGATTTTGAACAACTCCAGCTCATTTTTTCTAGAGGCAACTAAAAATATGCCCCAAAGAGGGACACAAAATAGATAAGCGGACTTAAGGTAGGACCCTAGTGAAAAAGTGAAAATCGGTCTAGGGGCTCGTAGACCAAAAACTCGACCTTGAAGTTGTAGAACAGAGCTCTCGGATGTAAACAAGATGTGAACGAAATTTTTCCGTCAAAATTTGACCTGGAAGTTTTTCCGTGCAGGTCTCAGGCCTCTACGGGAAAAGTTCCAGGTGTCTCAAATTTT
>NW_026267907.1:14346-14595 GCF_000697945.3 Frankliniella occidentalis
CTTGTGAACTCCGTATCCCCTTTTGTAGGTCTGACCTTCGTTTAATAACTTTTAGTTACAGGTAACGCGTTGTAATGACCTAATGAGAAAATATGTAGTAAGGGGTTTAATTTACATTATGAGGTTGGGCATCTGTGGAGCAGTGTCGGGGCGTAAAACAAGTTATTTATTGCAATGTTCTAGTCATACTAAAACGCATAAAATGGGGATGACTGGATGTAAAATATGAATACGACACACTAGTGGAGC
>NW_026267907.1:16412-17635 GCF_000697945.3 Frankliniella occidentalis
GCGAAGAATCGCGAAGAACTCAATTTTTTAAAGCGGAGCCTCGACGCTGACGTGATGCGACGTGATGCTCCAGTACGCAGTACGGGTTTAGTACACATTAGTACGAGTTAGTACATGTTAGTACAGCGTTAGTACGCGCTATTACGCGTTAGTACGCGCTATTACGCGTTAGTACGCGCTATTACGCGTTAGTACATGCAAGTACGGCGTTAGTTCGCGTTATTACGTAATTAGTACAAGCCCGGTGTACGAGGTAGTACGCAAGTGATTTCCCCCTCGCTTGAATCAAGAAACCATTTTTCTGGGTGCCCTCCTCATTCTCTATGTAGCACAGAGCGGGAGGGGGCCCTTCAGTGTTAAAAATATTTTCAAATTATCACACTCTTTGTAATGAGTAGTTTGTTAAACAAGCAGGCCCGACCTTCCGCCAAACAGACACTGTTAAAAATGTTTGAAATTCCATTACGCAGTAAACCGAGGGGTGCCCAGCTCGAAAAGTCAGTGTACACCAGACTAGCACAAAAACAAATAAAAACAAACAACACACTGCCCTCCAGATGTGCAGGTTAAATTCCGCTATGTTTTTGTTCTGCACTGTTAAAAATGTTTGAAATTCCATTACGCAGTAAACCGAGGGGTGCCCAGCTCGAAAAGTCAGTGTACACCAGATTACCAAAAAGTAAAGATTGCCTAGGATCACCTGAGATTACCAAGGATACCTGGGATGACCTGGGATTACCGACGATTACCAAAGATTACCGGTGATTACCAAAGATTACCGGTGATTACCAAAGATTACCGGTGATTACTACAGATTTCCAGTGATTACCAAAGGATTGCCAATGATTACCGAGAATTCCCTTCATAATGAGCGTCAAGCACCAACGAGAGCGCCTGAACCAACCCGCAACTTCGTGCGCCTGCCAGTTAGGCAATATTTCCTCCCACCACGCACGTACGGTGCACTAGTGGCCTACCCGCCTATGTTACCTTGGCCGAAAATCGGTTCTGTGCGAGAGACCCAGCCCCTCCCCTCCCCACAGCATTTGGAAGCTTCTCTGCTCTCCTTTTCCAGATGAAGGACCACCATGAGAGCTTGGTCAACCCTTTTTTGACCATCAAAATTCAGTTTTGTGTCCTTTCTGAATGGTGTTTCCTGTGGATCGTGTGGGAACGTAGGAACGCCCCTATGGCAGGCCCCTCAAACTCGTGGCTCTCCAGCT
>NW_026267907.1:18162-19500 GCF_000697945.3 Frankliniella occidentalis
TATAATACACTAGAAATTTCAGGTACCTAGCTCAAACCGTTCTCGAGTTATCGTGATTACAGACAAACACACTCACACACACATACATTCGCTTGAAACTCCTTTACTAGCTGGTTATCTACCAATTCTAGTACAATTTAAAGGGAAAAACAAGCAGGCCCGCCCTTCCGCGAAACGGAGTTGCCAGCTCCGCTTCGCTCCACCGGCAACTCCGTTCGGCAGGAGCCGGGCCTGCTTGGCCTGCCGGCGGCCGGCGGCGATGGTCGGGCTGCAGGCCCGACCATTTCTGTCACGCGATTTGCTGAAGAACATATTCAAATGATGTAACGCTCCGTCGTCTTTAAAATTTGTCCCGTAGACACGTTAAAGGGACGTAACGTTGAAGCACCGCGACTAAAACTCACCCTTCTGCCTAGAAAACGTTCCTTGAGGGGGGGGGGGAGCGGGCCCTCTCTTAGCCTGCGAAGCGGGCCCCTTAGGTGCTTTTGGGCCTCCGAAGCGGGCCTGATCAACCGACAAGAGAAGCGAAAAACTTGGAAAAGGGGCCCCGCGAAGCACAGAAGGTGCCCTAAGGCAGACATCAGTGGACAAAAAATTGTCAAAGTCATGTCAAGTCACGTCAATTCACAAATATGATGTCATTTTGAGTCAGAATGATGTCAAAATGACCTCAATTTACTGAAAATGACGTCAAAACGACATCATATTTTTGAAATGACTTGACTTGACAAGACTTTGACTATATTTTGTCCACTGGGACAGTAAAAGCAGTTAGAGATAAATTGCAATTTATTTTAAATATCATTTTGAACATAACTTTGCAAAAACCTGCATTTTGGTCATTTTTAAAAAGATAAACGCTTTCCCTTTGGGAAAAATCCGGGCCTGTTTGTTACTCCCCCCCCCCCTTGCCTGGAATACAAACTTTCAGATCCTTTGATTTGGGAAAAATCCGGGCCTGTTTGTTACTCCCCCCCCCCCCTGTAAAATCAACTTTCGGCGCCACTGCTTTCAAAATACCAAGTACTGTAAATTGCTGTAATAAAGATTACGTAAATTAGACGACAATAACCTCACATCTTACGGCAAAACGGAGGGGGCTTGTTCTTTGCCGTTTCGGATATATTATAGCGTGTTGTTCAAATCAAACTGACGGGGTCTACCGCCGCCGCGCGCACCCGCGTGCATGCGCGGAAGCGCCTCAGAATCGGCGGCTGGTCGACAGAAATTGAAAACAGGCTACGTTTGGTAGCAAATATCCCCGAAAAGATAAGAACACATCCACAGATTTTTGACGTATAATATTCTATCGTAAAGACTGTTTCAAGCCCCCCCCCC
>NW_026267908.1:0-259 GCF_000697945.3 Frankliniella occidentalis
TGGGTGTAGTTTAGACTGATTATTGTGCCTTTTGATCCTAGCCTTGTTCCTACTTTGCTGTTGGTCGTTGCCTGATGTTTCTCCTGTATTATTTTGTGTGTTTCATCGTAATGAACTATCCAGAATCTTTCTTTGAGCGGTGGAAAGAGCCCTCCGTGTTGGACAATCATTCCTGTATTTTGTTTCACAATGTAGGTTTGGAAGTGACCAGCCTGTCTATGTGTATCTATTTTGTAGTGTTAAATGAGTATTTTTCTAT
>NW_026267908.1:787-1183 GCF_000697945.3 Frankliniella occidentalis
TTTGTATTTAGTCAGACTTGAGTTTACCTTGTTTTCCTCAATTCCTCATCAATTATTGATAAATTTGTTTCAAAGCAAGTTTGATTTATGTCTATTTTGAAATTTGTAGGGCACTGGATTATCAATTTATGTTGTGTTTTGAAGTGCGCGCTGGAAGTTGCAGCCTGGGTAGAACTCGATTATCTATTTGCCATGTGTTGAAGAGTAAGCAAGGAAGTCACCTGTATTTTTATATGTCGATCCAGCATCATACCTAGGTTTGAGCACAAGCCATTCAGTTTATTATCACAGACCACTGTTATGTTGGGTGCAGGTACCGGATGCTCCTACCACCTCTGTGTCGCAGACATGTCCATGCGCAAGCCCTGTCTTTTGCGTATTCTTTGAACTGGCATG
>NW_026267908.1:2378-2693 GCF_000697945.3 Frankliniella occidentalis
CGTGCCCGTCGTTTGCGCTCTGGCTGATTCACCCCGCACACTTCAGTACTTATGTTGTACCGCACGCTGTGCGGGCAGGCGGGCTTGCCTATCGCCCATGTCCACGCCGCCTTCGCCTTACCCAAGTAACAGAGATTTGTCTGAAACACGTCAAGTTAAAGTAAACTGACGTTACTACTAATTAGTCACGTTGACGTGTTTTAAATTGCGATGTTTGACGTAGTTTTGACGTCAAATTGACGTAATATTGACTCTCTACAGTCACGTTTATGTCACTTATGACCTAAAAGTGTCAATATTACGTCACTTTGACGT
>NW_026267908.1:10233-12481 GCF_000697945.3 Frankliniella occidentalis
CAACCCTAACATGCCACCTGAAGTGCGCACATGATTTGTCCCGATGCTTCAAACTTCCTTTACGTTTTCTGGAGGAATCGCGCTTTGGCACTTGAGCGAGTCTGAGCAGCGCGCTCGCCGCTGGGCGCTTCTGTGCAGCGCGCTCCCAGCTGAGCGGTTCTGATTCGGAGCCGCGCTGCTGAGCGCATCTGCGGCGCGGCTCTGAGTTGATGCCAGGGTTGTGAGCGCTTGTTGATAGGAGGTACCGATATCTAAACGATATCGTTGCGATATTACTCAAATTTCAGTGTCGCTTAATTTTTGTCGGTGCCACCTCTTGGATGTTAGCCCCGTAGCTCCCCGACTCGTTTGTACTGCGTGGGTAAGGCCGGGGCGAGTTGTGGCTGAGGACGCCGGGAGAGTACGCAATCAGTACATAAATTGTCAACGAGGGTTGGGGCCCTCGGGCCCCAATGTATTGGTTTTTGCGGCTACAATTTTGTAGCCACAAATAGGAACGTCAAGTGATGTTATGTAACGTACCTTCGCCACTGAGCCGAAGCACTTGACGGGGCATTGCAGACTCTGCCCCTATCTCATCCTCCACAAGTTGCAAGAGAAACTGAAACATTTGCATGCGCTCTTCGTGCAAGCGCTGCGCGTATTCCCTTTGGCGCCGTTCGTAGTCTCTCTGTCCATTTGAAATCTCCGTCGGTGAAAAAACGTAAGTAGATGGAGAGCTGCTCGGGTGTAGCTCGTACCCGTCGTTTGCGCTCTGGCTGATTCGCCCCGCTCACTTCAGTAGTTATGTTGTACCGCACGCCGGGCGGTCAAGCGGGCTTGCCTATCGCCCATGTCCACGGCGCCTTACGAGCCGGCCGAGTGGGCGACTAGTCCGCACTCGTGCGTGCCGTACAGAATAAGCACAGAAGTGACTGGGTTAATCAGCCACCCGGTGTACAAGGACACTAAAGGGGGGGGGGGTGAACGGCTTTCACTTGGAGCCCCTGCGCCTAGGGTGTAACCGCCCCGCTCTGCTCTTTCATTACCAGCCCTCTGGTAATGAAAGCATCTTTCCAACCTGTCATGCCTTCGTACATTCATGGTGTGGGGTGTCGCCATCGGGTGGGCCGGAGAGGGAACGACCAAGCTCTCATCGTACTCAGAAAGTAGTGGCCAGCCAAGAGAGTAGCATGCAAGAATAGCGCAAATGTAATTGTTATTACCTTTCTGCCGTCCAAATTGTATGGACGCTGGAAGCTCGATTCGGGACCAATGGGAGCTACATTTCTGCGCAAGCGCCACCAGAATATTGACCGGTACAGTCGTGATAGAGCGAAGTGCCTTCATTCCGGGTACCTTCGCCCTACGTCCATAAAGGGTGTGGCGAGCGCTGAGAACCAAGGCCGATGAGAAGTACATACATACCCTAGGTAGTCACCACTCAACGGGGCCTCAAAGATGACACCCGTGGTACCCGTATTTCATTTCCCACTGGGGACCTGCCCTACCCCGTAGCACTCAGTTAACTAAAAGAAAGCCTTGACATGCGCCTCTTAGGGATTGTCCGAAAAGCACGTCTGTTTTACTTCAGATTCATTCGGCAACTTACGGGAGTTTGGCGCCTGTAAGACTGAGGGTAGGCCACTCCGCACTACACGCATGCACTGAAGGGAAGATGTTGCCTACCTAACAGGCGGTGTAAGAGGGTAACCTTCATGTTCACAACGGCGAAAGACAGGCGTACTTTCTGGATGAACCCCAATGGACCCACCCTCCTCCTCCATTCAGAGAGGTAAGTCCTGGTAAGTACAAATCTACCCGTCGCCCAAGCAAACATATTAAATGTACAAGGACTTTTGTTGGGCATAAAAAGAAGCGTATTTGTGCACTCTACCAGAACCAAATTGCATTGGACAAATTACCAAAAAAAATTACTAGATCGCTTCCGTCAAAGAGATGCAAAAGTCACACTACATTCCAATGTGATATAGTAAAATAGTAAAGCTATCATTCGATTGCCAGAGTGTGTGTCGAAATAATAAAAACTTGCCTGGACAAAAGCGAGGGCCTCTCGCAGTGAAACCAATCTTGCCTGGTGTATCTCGCCGAAGATGTCAGCCCGCTGGTTGCTCATCCTAGAGTAAATGGTTCCTCAAGCATAGAAGAAAACGATCAGTAACGCCAATGAATAGTTTACTTGTTGCCCCGGGTAACAGAGGAAGTCAGTCCAAGACCTCCCTCTGCCATTATGAAACGAGAAGGCGCA
>NW_026267908.1:13236-14783 GCF_000697945.3 Frankliniella occidentalis
TTTCTTCTTCTTCCCGCCTGTTCCCGCCATTAAGGCTATTGTTCTTGCTCCTGTTCGGTGCGTTCGGTGCTTTCTCCCTTCAAAGATCTACATTCTTCGCCGAACTTGTATTTCAAACTTCACACCAAGATGCTTGATTGGGATCCTCTTCAAATGAATTCTACGGATGTGACTCAAATTACACCCCAATGCTCCTTTCGTATGAAAAGGTTATGGCACCACCAACTTTCACCTCCCTACACTCAATATTTTTGGTTTAGAATGCTCTGACTGTTTGAATATCTGTTTCATTTACAGTGACATTAAAAATTTGATAGATGAACCCCCGGAGGGGATACTTATGGAGCCAGATGAACAAGACTTCCTAAAGGTGCATGTTTTGATCACTGGTGCACCAGGGACCCCCTACGAAAAGGGGTTCTTCTACTTTTTCATTGGTTTTCCTTCAAATTACCCCTTTCATCCTCCGAAAGTTCGATTCATGACTACCTCTGGAGGTAAAGTGAGGTTCAATCCCAATCTTTACTCAAATGGCAAAGTTTGCCTCAGTTTATTGGGGTGAGTTCTTTTCCTGGAAGTCCAGATTAATTAAGCATCCGCAACTTCTTTAAAATGTAAAATTGAACCTTGTTATAAAAGGAGACTTCTCAAAATATGTGTTTGACTTCGCATGTCCCATTTAAATCAACACGGCTAGAGATTGATTTGTGGCATGTTCACTAACGCTTAACTTAAAACTATTATTCTAGCCTTTGTTGTCAAAGCCCAGTTAGTTATCTTGTTGTCTCCGGTAGCTTCTTTGAATTATGAGCTTAAAATGTGTTCAGTAATTGCTTCAATGCTTTATTCCAGCACTTTTCCTGGTCCGGAGTGGAGCAGTTGTCACGGTTGAAGGAGTGTTCTCCTTGCACTGCAAAGTCTTCTTAATGAAACACTCAGGTTCTCCCCATCATTCACCATCAGCAACGTCAGGGCTTGGCTCGCCTGCACGCCCGCCACAGCAAGACTCGCCAGACCAACGGCGCGGTGGTGGTGCGCCCCTACGCGCTAGAGGGGGTAGAAGAGGGAGGCGCAGGGGTCACCAGCCCGCGGCCCCGCGGAACCAAGTGGACGTTCCTGACCCCGCCGTACAAGACCAGTACGTGCAAATGATGCTGGAGGAGGGGCGTTTTGAGAGGGCCCAGCTCGGAGAAGAGGAGCAGGAAGTAGATGGTGAGGTGGGAGAGCAAGTTCAGCCACCGCGGCGTTACAACGCACCCGCCCCCCGCGGCCCAGGTGCTCGGGTCAACGCCGCCGGAAACGGTGTACGCCCAATCCGGGACGCGTCCGCGACGAGCGCGCAGAGGAGTTCCTGGGGCGGCTAGAGGCCCTGGACGAAAGGCTGGAAGAGAATTGAGCCGGTGTGCAGCAGGACCCTCTGGACGAATGCGCCGCGTACGGCCAAATGATGGGGCGTATGCTCAGGCGCGTACCGGAACAGAACCGCCCGGAAGCCATCGCAGAGTCTGTGAGAGTCCTGCGGGGACACTACGCTGATTGATTTGTTT
>NW_026267908.1:15054-15450 GCF_000697945.3 Frankliniella occidentalis
TTGACAAGTATTCATGAAAGGATCCGGTGTGCAAGGTTATTTGTACAAACTACAGATTATCTGCATGCTCTCACGATTTTGAAAGGAATATTCATGTCTTGGAGCCATTGAGGTGATGGTAAAAAGTACTTATGTCCCAATAGGTTGGAGCATGAACTGTGATACATGTTGGGAGCCTGATCCATGATGCATTGGGTAAGCTTTGAAGCATATGTTGGTGGCACTACAATCCTATTTGACAGAAACAGAGCAAAGAACAATATAAGAGGACAGTTCAAGAAGCCATGTGGGTGTAAATCCCCACCAATTGGTTTTTGATTTTAGTTTTAGAAGCAGCTCACTTACCACACTTTCGGTTTACCATAATGCAGGAAATTCCATGAAAACAAAGAGGTA
>NW_026267908.1:17290-17621 GCF_000697945.3 Frankliniella occidentalis
CAGAGCTTAGCAAAACATAGTGGTCAGGGGGACCATAACAAAGCAAAAAGCGGTTCGCTAAAAGAGGACAAAACTAGATTCAATACACGGAAAAATTTTTTTTGTTGTTGCAGCGAAACATTAGCTATGGCAACGATTATTTCCCTGGCAGCGGCCTAGCGAACATTATTGCATGGGCTAGCTAACTCAATAGTTTTGTTAGCTAAACTTCATAGTTTTGGGAACTAATAGTCAGCTAACAGCACGTTTTACTACTATCCCGGATCTGAAAACGTCTGGTGTAGCTGATGATATTACGTAGCACAGGCAATAAGTCAGAAAATGTACACTC
>NW_026267908.1:19206-19886 GCF_000697945.3 Frankliniella occidentalis
AAGTGTCCTACACACAGGGGTTTTGTAGCTGAAATTGCTTCTCTTTCAGGTGGCTACATTTGGGCGATATGGTGAGGCAAAAGCAGCCCGCGTCCCCACTTAATAAGCGTTTGCCTCTTCGCTCAAGGGTGCCGTTACCGACGGATAGCCCATACGGAATTAGGATTAATTTGCCCTCTTCCACTTCGTTTGCAAAGAGTCAGATGGAGAGGATGCTCGATGAGGCCATTGAGACCGCTCGGCAGCGCGACCTTCATGCTGACATTCTGTACTACCTGCGTGTTGGCCGTGAGTTACGCTCGAGCTGACCACCCAGAGGGCTTTGACCGTCCTTTCTCCACCTCATGCCTTCCTCACCTCCTTTCTAAAGCACAGGTGGAACTTCCCCGGGAACTGCCGGTGGTGGGCCTGGGCCTCCGTCTGCTCCGCTCGCCCAACCAACCAGTGGGACTCGGGGTCGAGGGGGTCGAGCTTTGCGGGCCACCGCCTCCATCATGGGGGCGCCTCGTCCAGCGCCCCGCGCCCACCGGACGAGGCTGCCCGCGGCCGTCGCTTTCACTGGGCTGTGACCTCTGCGGCCGCCCCTGCGCACGTGCGGTGCGGGGGCCTCCCGGGCGGCCGTGACCCAGCCCTCCGCTCGACGTCACCCACCCTTGGTTCAGAAATGCCAATAAAGTCTT
>NW_026267908.1:25031-25519 GCF_000697945.3 Frankliniella occidentalis
TGAGACAACATGTGCAATCACACGTCATTTTGGTTAACTTCAAAGTGATCCAGGCTTGACGAATGTTAAATAGTAAAATACGAGACCATGCAACTAGATTTCTCGCGAAAGAGTAGCACAGTGACACGATATATTTGGTGCACTTGTTGGAGTATGTTCCCGCAGCCTGAAGATCGCTTGCAATGAATTATTTTCTTGTTTAAAAGTGAAACACACGTTAATGGCGGATGCAGAGGCAAAGCAGCATGAGGCGTTATTCATTCGTTTTGCGATACGGTAAGCTCCATGGATTGCGCCTTCTATAAAACGAATAACTCCTCGTCCTCGTCCACCTCTCTTCCTGCTGTTTCTGCCTTGTCCCTTGTCCCGCATCCGAAATTCGCTTTGACAAGCAAAGATTTATCGCTGATATTGTTTTACTAATAACTAAATAAGCAGAAAGTACCGCCATTTTCTTTATTAGTTCACATTTCGTATTGTGTCTTTGA
>NW_026267909.1:0-763 GCF_000697945.3 Frankliniella occidentalis
AACAGAAAGGTCAGTGAGTTTGTTCTTTTCCTACTTCCGTTTTAGATTGCCTGGAACACCCTATTGATGGGATTCCGCAAATATTTAATCACCAGTAAAGTGGGGCCCCTAGGGGGCTGGCGACGAAGTGGCCAGGGCGCACTGGATGTGGCCAACGAAACGATGGATTTCGTTTCGGAATTGACCCAGCGCGTCACACGTGGATGGGAGGAGATGTAAGGCGTTCGTGTCAGCGAGAGGAGGGGGGCGATAGAGAAAGAGACAGAGAGACAGAGGGAGAGACAGAGAGGGTGAGAGGGAGACAGTAGAGGGAGAGACAGAGAGGGTGAGAGGGAGACAGTAGAGGGGGAGAGAGAGAGACGGAAATTGATACCGCGAGAAAGAAACGAGGGGAATGCCTGAGCGCAAAGCCCCCAAAACGGAGAGCAGAGGGGCGGGTCGCGAGAGGTGGGAGAGTAGAGGGAGGTGGAGGGGGCGCGGTGGGTAACGCTGTCGCGCCGGCTGGGCCGCGGCGTGGGGCGTGGGGGCGGCGGCGGCCGCGCGGGGGAATCCACAACACCACATATTCGAACTTGAACCCCGCGCCCGGCCCGGCCCGCCGGCCCGCCGGCCCAGCAGCTGAGGAGCACCTCGCCCAGGGCTGCCCAGCTCCCAGCTCGTAGCCCTGCTGCAGCAGCAGCTCCTTCTCCTCCCCGCTGCCTTCGTCCTCGGCCACACCGTTAGTGACCGCCCCGCCCGGCCCGCAGGCCCCGCCCCGTCGTCC
>NW_026267909.1:2658-3712 GCF_000697945.3 Frankliniella occidentalis
CCCCCCCGCTCTCCTCTAACACATCAGGCCGTCGATTTAGTCTTTTGATACGTTACAATCGACGACGACGAAACGTCGATTGCTCTTCCAAAACTGACACATCACGGGCCACAAGCATATTATTATTGTGCAGACAATGGAAACTCAATCGATCTGGTTCGGCCCTTCTCAGCTCTCGGACATTAATTTGCGCGAAATGCTTTTCTCGGCTTTTCCACAATCGTACTAAACCAAAACGGGTTTCGACCGATCATATGTCCCAACGCTCTCGCTCATCTTTGATACTGTTACCATGAGAAAAAAAAATCGGGACGTAATACAATGCTTGGTGTGTTTCAAGCAGTCCGTCTAAATCGGATCCAGTTTTGGCAGACGTGAGTCCAGTTCATTAAAAGGATAAGAGTGCAGCCAGGCGGACGACGCAATCTCATAATCGAATGTCCGAGCAAATGTCTATCTTTGGCTCTATGTGAGTCACTATGCGAGTCAACTAGTCACTCTGTAATCTGAAGTCAGATCGTAACTTTTCCTGCCCTTCCCAAATCATCAAAACGTTGCAAAAAAATAAAATAAAAAATAATCTGTTTCTTACGGGCGCACCTACCTGCTACCTGCCTCGGCCCAATCGAGCTTTCAAGAGGGAGGAGGGAGGCGTCTTTCACTCTAATTCTGATAAGAGCTTGTGCCCATTCCGTTGTAGCTCTGCCGTGTGTGGGTGTGTGAAAGTCCGCTGTATACTGTGTGCGCGCCGAGCACAGCGGTTCACATGTCTGGCCTCGCCCGCCAAACCCCTCCTTTCTTCTCTTTGGAAAGTCTCCCAAACCCCTTCTCGAGCTGCTACAGGTGTAGTGGTATATATTTCCCCCTGGAGGACGCCTGCTACCGTTGCGAAAGGAAGAGCAGGACAGAGGAGACAAAGTTGCTTCTCGGTTGCAGAATAACTGACCATCATACGAAAACGAAAACGTTGTGGGAAATTTAATGTGCCAAATTATTTTTTGGAAGTTTTTAAAAAAGATTTCCCGAAAAGTTTTCTTTTTTCAAATTTTTCTAC
>NW_026267909.1:5147-6184 GCF_000697945.3 Frankliniella occidentalis
CGGTTTGAGTATTTCTTCCATTTAACCTGTTCCATCATTTTCGTGACTAATGATGGCTTTGACCTTGCCTTGTCACTAGCACATCAATCCTGACCGGAAATGTTCATAAGTGCTGACTTCGGGTTCATTGCCGTGGTACGCGAGAGGCTCGTAGAGCAGGAGGGGGGGATGCCGGTAGAGTTTTGTTTCCCCCACCACTCCCGCCGCGCCGGGTGGCGGGTGGGGCTGCGCCGCCGGGCTCCACGGAGAGCGCCCGTGGGCAGGCAGCGGGCGAACACCGCTGTCCGACGGTACGGCCCATCTTCCAGGGGCTTTCAGCCTGCGGAGCCACGGAGCGTCCGCTGCAGCCCCAGCTCGCTGGCGTTTGCGACCAGAGTCGTATAAATACGTCCCTTGACTCTTCGTGCGCCTGATCCCGACGCCTATGGTCACCCCGTTTCCGTGGTTCGGTGGAGCTTGTTAATCGAGTAGCCTTCACGTGGAGGTTGGAGGTAATGGCAGCAGGGGGCACTGCAAAAAAAATATAATTTTTTTTTTTTTTAAATCAGAAGGTTAAGAAATGGATAATTAACTCTTAAAAAATTAAATAAAAAAAATCAGGAAATGTCATTAAAAATGCACAAAAAATATAAGAAACTAGAATAATTTTTTTTGAATGCTTGAATTTATAATGAAGTACGCTTCGGATGGCAGGCTCGGTGTTGCTCCGTGGAGGTGACTGGGCCAGGGTTACGCGCGCCCTCAAGGACGGCGCGCACGCGCTCGGCTGGTTTGCTCTGCGAGTGCCGCAGCCTCCTCCTCTGGGGCGCTGGCTGCCGGGTGCCGCTCGCTGCGCACGCTGTCCAGTGGGTCCAGAGCGGTCCAGAGTGTGCCTATCACAAGAGGGGCGACAGCTCTGTGGAGAACGACGCCACTAATAACGAATGAGCACGACGGCAACCCGCTCCGGGGCTCGCGCATTCAGGTCTCCGCCGACACTGTCAACATTTCTAACCGACATGCTCATGCCCTCCGCTCATTCTTCTGAGCACCCGCAT
>NW_026267909.1:7884-8634 GCF_000697945.3 Frankliniella occidentalis
GCGCTGCCTACCCCATCCTCGCCCAACCCGCGCCCCCACCCCGCCCCGCCCCGCCCCGCCTTCGGGCTCGCCGAGTTAATGTGGGGGAATGTCGGAGTCATCAGCCGTTTTACTGTAGCGGCTACACAGACGGTCGTAAAAGAACAAGACTCTAAAAAGGGGCGCTGCGCAAGGCGCAGCAGGCGGCCGGCGGGCGCTATGGATGGTAGCACCATAGCCCTGCTGGAAGTGGAGAGATTCCGCCTTCTTCTCCTTCTTTCGTCTGCTATGCTTTCCTTCCTGCGCGAATACGCTCTTTGCTTGGAGCAAAAGGAAACAAAGGACGGCCTCCTCCTCCAGAGCCGCGCCGTTTGTTCCGCATTGATAAAACCTGGAGAAGGGGTGGTTGGGCGTGCGGAGGGGGAAGAAAGGAATAAGTTAGGGCAAAATGAAACGTTGTTGGCATAATGATAACGGCCAGGGTGCGCGCGTGGTGACCCCGCGGCGTGGAGCGACAGCCCGCTGGCGTCGCTTACAGCGGCCGCGGGCTCTAACTAGTAAACAAACCTCGTTGGAAGCTGCGGGGCCGCGGCTCCAGTGGCGGCAGCAGGCAGGCGCCTGCCTGGCTGTGAAGGGCACGGCGGCCCGGGGCCGCCTGGCGTGACGCAGCACGGCACGGCACGGCGGGGCGCGCGGGCCGCGCTGTCCGTGGTTTAAAAGTCTGAAAATTTCCTAGAAAATTTGCAAACTCTTCCGGAAAATATGCAATTT
>NW_026267909.1:10771-11855 GCF_000697945.3 Frankliniella occidentalis
TTTTCTAAAACTAATTTTTACTTCATTTCCCCCAATTTTGGGGGTGAGAGTGGACACTGCTCTTTCTTAAAAAGTAAAGTACACCTCCGGTTCACCTATAGATCCATGACACGAGTGCGTGATCATGACGATGATTGTTTTGCTCCCCTTTTCAGCTTCATCACGGCCATCGAGCTGCTGGGCAACCCCGCGGAGATGTACAGCCACGGCACCCAGTTCTGGATGACGTGCTGCGCCTTCCTGATCGTGGTCCCCGTGGCGTCGCACTGCTACGTGCCCGTGTTCATGACGCTGCGCCTCACCTCCTCCTACGAGTACCTCGAGATGCGCTTCAGCTGGACGGCGCGCCTGCTGGCCTCGGCGCTCTACGTGCTGCAGATGGTGCTCTACACGTCCGTGGCCGTGTACGCGCCCGCGCTCGCCCTCAGCCACGTGACTGGGCTCAACACGTACGTGGCCGTGACGGTCGTGTACCTGGTGTGCGTCTTCTACTCGTCGCAGGGCGGCATGAAGGCCGTCATCATGACGGACACCTTCCAGGCCGCGGTGCTCATCGGCTCCATCCTGCTCATCCTGGGCATCGGCGATCACTTCCAGGGCGGCCCGTCCATGATCTGGGACTTGAACAAGAAGGCCGAGAGGATAGAGTTCTTCAAGTAAGTGATAAATCTCCTTTATTGCCGGTGCTGTTTTCGCTCAATTGCCTTTACCGTGACGGTAAGGTAGTGTAGTGTCGATCGAACCACCCCGTCTTTACAATGTCTCTTTGTACTGCAGCGTGGACCCCAACCCCACGACCCGACACACGTTGTGGTCTGTAGTGATCGGCGGCTCCTTCTACTGGCTGTCCATGTTCTGCGCCAACCAGGCGTCCATCCAGAAGTACCTGTCCGTGGAGAGCCTGGCGCAGGCGCGCAGCGCGCTGTGGGTCAGCGCCGCCTTCCTCATCGGCATCTTCACCGTCAACTTCTACACGGGCGCCATCCTGTTCGCCGAGTACCGGGACTGCGACCCCGTGCGCAGCAACGTGAGTGGTGTGCGGCTTGCGTGACTGTGCGTGACTGTGCGTGACTGTGCGTGACTG
>NW_026267909.1:12365-14169 GCF_000697945.3 Frankliniella occidentalis
GGGGGAGTAAAAGGGGGTAGGGAGCACACGACATGCAAAGGAGGAGAGTTAAAAAAAACGCGACGCCGGAAGGGCGGTACAAACTCGAGATTGTTTTATACACGCCTGACACGTGATAACGCTATTAATGTCTCCCACCCATGCAGCCCCGTGCCTTCTTTTTAAAACTAACACACGACGTCTCGCGCTTTTCTCCCCCCACGACAGGTGGCGATCGCTACGAACGCGCTGGACACGGCCATGGCCCCCACCTCCGTGGCGGGCTGCCCTTGCATCAACGAGAGCTTCAGCGCCGCCGGCGGCACCGGTCACTTGATGTCCCTCGTGACCGCCGTCGGCCAGGACGAACCGGAAGACAGGTGAGGAAGGTGTTGGTGGTGGTGTTTGTGTGTGTGTGCTGCTCGGGGGCGAGTTTGAGCGTCGGCCGGGGAACAATCATGACGGCCGCAACCGTCTAATGCTCGTCGGTGTCTGTGAGGAATTAATCTCGTTGAGTTATTGCGGGTCGGGAGAGGGTACTTTGGTATTGTTACCCGGGTTCCGTTCCGTGTATTTCCGGCATTGCATTCACACGGGGGGTGAGGCTGAGGGCTGAGGTGGGCGCCTCAGCGTAGAGGGTGGTTGATGGATCGTGGGACTCCGCTGCCTGAGGGGCCCGTCCGCAAATCGAGGTGAGGGCGAACTTTATTCAAATGCTAACAACAGTTGATAGACTACTAGACTGTGTTGACGTTTTACTGCAACGGAGGAAAGAAAAGACGACACTATGGCTGCCCATTTTACCATATGGCATCCTTCAGACTTTCCGTTCCTTGGCCGGGGTGGTCTCGAGAGATACTGCTGAAACGTCCTAATAACGATGTAATTTGTGTACGAACCCTGGAGGTTGGGTGATGGATGGTGGGACCCGAGTCGGCCGCTTGGGGCCCCGCGGCTGGACTTGGCGGTATACCCCGCCCCGCCCCACCCCTCCGCCCCGGTGAAAGGGGAGCACCACTGCTAATTACTCCTCAGCGAGTCACGTGACTATTGTGAGTCTGTTGAGCGGCGGAGGGCGGGAGGTGAGTGGGGAATTACCTACTGCACTGTGCGGCCCCTTCTTGCCCCCTACGGAGGGGGTGGGGGGTGCTCTACGAGAGTAAGGGGGATCAGCTCGACTCGAACAACCTTTCCAGCCGCGCAGAATATGGGGCGCGGAGCGTTAGCTATCGGCCGTGGTTGCGCTGAAAGGCAAGGGGTGGTGAGGGAGAGGGAGAGAGGGGACGATTGTATGAATGCTGCGGTTTCTAATTCGAGTAGTTCGAGTAGTTGTTCAAGTAGTGGTGCGAACTGCGCGCCTGGGCTGGGCTAAGTTGCTTGCACATCCCTATAATGGGTGGAGATGGGGGAGGGGGGGGGGGGTAATTACCGCTCGAGTGGTAGTATTTAGTCCGTGAAAGTCCGTGGCTTTATGAAACGCTCTGCTGCTGGTCGTCCTGCTGCTCCTCGTTTACCCCCTGCTCCTTGTCCGCCGCTGCCGCAGTGTGTTCGCCCTGTACCGGCTGTCGTACCTGTGGTACACCATGCTGGGCACCGTCGTCACCGTCGTCGTGGGACTGGTAGTGTCGGCGCTGACGACGCCCCAGGACCCCTGCACGCTGCACCCGGACCTGCTCGCTCCGCCCGTCAGGACGTTCCTCGCCGCGCTGCCCAACTCAATCAAGGAGATCCTCAACCTGCCTATCGAGGTGAGTGTGCTCCTTGGTGTGCTCCTTTGGTGTGCTCCTTTGGTGTGCTCCTTTGGTGTGCTCCTTTGGTGTGCTCC
>NW_026267909.1:16881-19133 GCF_000697945.3 Frankliniella occidentalis
GCTCAGGAGGGCTGGCCAGCTGAGTGGGGGAGGTTGACGTTGCCGGCGGTTACCCTTTCCTGCTCCCCGTCTGTAATCCCTTCCACCTCTCCACCCCGCACTCTCCTTCCCCGTGGAGGAACCTTGAGGCATCCCCACGATCCCCCGCACGAGCAGCAGCGCTAGCGCCCCCCCCCCCATTGCGATTAGGTGGAAGGGGTTGAGGGGCGGCTTAGAGCCAGGGTCTTAGCGGCTGCGCCCGACGGCACCCGGCGGGGGGGGGGGATCCGAACCTTTGGCGCGCGCACGTGGCGACAACTGGGACAGGGATAGCGCGATCTGATCCCGCTCCCAGCGCCCGGCGGCAACTCGGCACCCGCGGCGGGATCCAAGCATTTGGAGCGTTGCTATGCCGTTATCCCCCAACCCCACCCTCTCTCCCCCCAGCGACCGGGTGCCCAGAATTTAAGGTCTTGCTGACACAAACCACCCATGGCAGAAGGACGGTACATAAACAGTGTCTGCGCGCACTGAGGTGGTGTCGGGCTTTCCCGTCGGGGTGTGTCAGGAGGTGTCAGGGCGTAGAACGAGCAGTGGCCCCTCGGTGCGCACAAGACCACTTTCGGCTGATCGGCGTCAGCGGTAGGGTATCTCCTCGCCACGCCACGCCACGCGCGACGCGAGCCGGGGCCGGGGCCGGGGCCGGGAGATGCAAACCCAGGGTGACGCAGGGAAGGAGAGAGGGCGGCGGCTGAGGGAAAGGGGGTTTGCTCCCCCCCTCCCCCTCCACCATTACCCCCCAGCCGGGACGAAATGTGAGACCGTGGACACCGTATCGGCTTCGCTGTCACCTGTCACCCTGCCGTGTCCACCACGTCCACCGCGTTCGCCGCGTCCGCCCACCGGGCCACGGCCATGGTGTTGTGCCCGGTTCCGATCATACCTGTCAAAGAAGGCGGCTTCAACCCTCTCCTCTTACTTGGGCTCGGCTCCCCGCCGGCTCCCTCGCTCAAAGTCCTCCTCCCCTCGCCCCGACCCCTTCCTCGAAGTACTGCGCTGCCACCACTACAACCCCGGCTCAAGTCGCGGACCAGTGCCACACAAACCTAAACGACAATCTTGGCTCTTGGCAGGCGGCCTGAATGGATTGCTCACTGCCATCTCGACTGTGGATGGGAATTCTAATTTTCCATAAATGTATTGAAAACTTTTCAAAATTCTTAAACACGTCTAATTTTTTCCAAAGATATTTTTTTTTTCTGAAAAAATTGCAAAACTTTTGCGCCGCGCCTGGTGTTGCTGCACCGCCGCCGCCGCCCCTGGTGTTGGCCCCCCTGCTGCACCACCGCCGCCCCTGATGTCGGCAATACCCGGCCGATGATGCCATTGGGAGCCGGTCGAGCGGGTGGCTCTTTGTGTGGGGCCGCCGCCGCCCGATTGCGAGCTAAGTGGTGGTGGTGTCAGAGGGGCCGGGGAGGATGAGGACGAGCACGGGGCGGAGCAGGAGCGGTCCCCGGGGGCGCCCTTATCTGTGCCCGGTGCACGGCTGGCCGCGTTTGGCCCGCTTCGCCGCCCCGCTCCGCTGGCAGGTCAGCGCAAGCTCACATGAAGCGCCCGGTAGGTAGGCAACATCTCGCCTGCAGTGCGTGCGTGTGCCGCGGGGTGGCCTACCCCGAACCTCGCAGGCGCTTCCGTTCTTATGTTGATCTGAGAAATAAAACGGAAGCGCATGCACTTCCTGAACTTAATGCTCAGCAAGTAAGTGCCAATCATGCTGGTCGGTAATGGCGCCCGGTGGGTAGGCAACATCTCGCCTGCAGTGCTTGCGTGTACCGCGGGGTGGCCTACTCCGAACCTCGCAGGCGCTTCCGTTCTTATGTTGATCCGAGAAATAGAACGGACGCGCACTTTCTGAACTTACTGCTCAGCAATCATACCGGTCGGTACTAGAGCTCTGCCGACGCTGCTCGGCGCTCCTGCTCGACGTCGTGCTCCTACGGGTATATGACAACAACGGCGGTCGTGGCTCTACTGGACCGGAAGTGAAGGGGCGTGCACGACGACGGCACGGCACTCACAGCGCCCGGGCGCTGCTGGGGGTTGGGTGGGAGGACTGGCGATGTCGCTTCTGTGTCGACTCTGGGGGCCCACCGAACGCGACAGCACCGAGAGCTGCGACCAGGAAATCCCGATTATTCCGCCAATTAACGCAATTAAACGGCGAGACGGGATGAGGGTTGTCCGGGTGGAACTGGGCGTGGGGGGATGGGGGA
>NW_026267909.1:19822-20927 GCF_000697945.3 Frankliniella occidentalis
GGGGTTAGGACTGAAGGATCAGGTGGAATGGATGAGGGGGATGTTCACCCCTCCCCAGCCCACCCCGCTTCCCGCCCGGCAGACGGCGGAAGGTATTATTTCGCGCCTCAATGAGTAGGTGAGTAGGTGTCTGTGCCGAGGTCTGCGCTGCGCGCACTGGCGTTATTGCCAGCCGAGGAGGACGACGAACGACGATTTTGTGGGCGCGTTTCAGTAGTTTGTTTAAAACGGACAGTGAACAGACGCATAGACTTTCCAGGTCCTGTATGACACGCACACACACACACACACACACTCATTTGACGGTCAAGGCCTTTCTTATCTTTTCAATACGAGCGTAACACATTACGGAGGCCGCGAGGGCCGTGGTGGCAGACAGCGATATCACGGTTTCCCTCACCGTCGAGAACGTTTCCGGCTCGACCAGTCGTACGCAAGTAAGTACGTACAAAGTCATGTTGCCTTTGTTTCGATCCGTTTCAGTAGGAATATCGGTAAGAATGCCGTCTCGTGCCTTGCCGACGGCCCCCCGCCGCGGGCCCGGAGCTAATGATGAGCGGCAGAGTCCACGGACACCAGAAGAGGCTCTGGACGGGCGGCGTTTATATAGCTGCTGGACCCGCTGCCACTTAAATAGATATGACTTAAACGCGGACGAGCACTGTCATCATGCTCCTCCTTCTCCCGCGCGCGCTTACGCATTGCCAAGGCCCATCACAAAACAGCGTAGTATAGTATGGCGGTGGTGGCCGGCGCCGCAGGGGGAGGGGGACGTCATCGGTCACCCCCAAGGCCCCCGATGTGACACGTCCCCAAACAGGGAAGCCCGAGACGCGCGCGGTCGTGACCGTGACGGCGTGACGTCCCGCTGCGCGGTCCGGCCGGAGCGGTCATATATGCGCGATGGGCGGCGAGCGGGCTTAAGCAAAGGCTACCTACCAACTGCCACAAGAAGGGCGCGACGCTCCAGGAAGGTGCAAGGTTGAGCACTTTTAGTACCTGAACCCGTATACCTGGTGATCCTTTTTGCACTTTTCGCATTCCTGCAGAAACAGCCCACCGCGGGCCGGCTCTTTGCTCGGGCCAGATAGCCCACTTGCCCCCC
>NW_026267909.1:21310-22939 GCF_000697945.3 Frankliniella occidentalis
TTTTTTTTTGTTGGGAAGGGTGAAATTGACTGCATGTCACTTGATTGATTAATGTTCTTTTGGAGAAGGCTTGTGAAGAAGAATTATAGCTGGAGGCTGGAGGTGTTCTGGCACTATTGATCTTCCCAACCTTCTTCTCAATCAAATGCCTCACAGTTCAATAATATTTTGAAGCTCTCGGGCATGTTCATGGGGCTGTGTGCCGTGTTCATGACCGGCACCGCGCTGCAGAGGCTCGACTCCCTGGAGACGGCCAGGGCGCCGATCTCGAACTTGTCCTCCTGCTACTCGTCGAGCGCCTGCCTGGCAGTGATCCGCCAGGGCCGCCTGTCGGCCCTCCTGCTGGAGCTGAAGAGCCTGGTGCAGGCCGCGGAGGCCGGTCGTGGAGAGAAGGTAGTTGCGACAGCGTACTCCAGCAGCTTGTTCTCATTTTATTTCTTCTTCACACACTTTATATTTTTACCACGTTACCGCGTTCTTTTTACCGATTTACAGAAGTGGACGGACCGGACGCTGCGAGGCGTGACGATGTTCGCGACGGTGACGGTGCCCATGGCCGTGCTCGTCTTCGCCAGCCTGTGCGCGGACATGCTCCTGGCCGACGAGCCTCAACTGCCGCTCTGGCCGTTCGTGCCACACGCGGGGGCCTGGGGCGTGTCTTGCGGACGGATGTTCTGGGGGTGCTGGTTCCTCCTGGCCGTCTGCTCCGTCTTCTATACGGTGACCGCCCTCTGCCTCTGCGCGGCGGCCGCGGCCGGCCTCCACGACGCCCTGGCGCTGCGCCTGCTCGTCCAGGGGGGCGCGACCCCGGAGGAGGTCCGCGACGTGGTCAGGATCCACATGCACCTGCGCAGCACGGTCCTGGACCTGACCGACTACTTCGCCGGCAACCTCGTGCACATCCTGGCCAGCTCGTTCTGCAACTCGCTCTTCGCCACCGTGCAGGTACATCGAGTTACATTCAGTTGTTTTCATATGACGCACCGTCGGACTCCGGACCTCCGTGATCGCGTGCGCTGCACTTGTTTTGCGAATGCGTAGGTGGTGGGTGGCGACGCGAACGCCACCACATTGGCCCTCCTCATCCCCGTGGTCAACGTCTTTCTGCCGCTGTCTCACTTCAGCCAGAAGATGTCGGACGCCAGCCGCTCGCTGGCGAGGTCCGCCTACCACGCGGCCACCGACGGCGTCGAGCTCCGGGAGGCCCGCGCCCTGCTTCTGGTCATGCTAGCCGCGGGCAGACCGCCGGCGCTGAGGTGCAGGGGCCTGGGCCGCTTCAACAGGGCCTCGGCGAGGAACGTCTTCCGTCAGTTCTATGCCGCCGTCAATATGCTAGGTCCGAAGCACTAAACACACTAGGTTTGCAAACGTAATCCAGCGGCCTTTCACGGCACGACGTCACCAAAAAATATAGTTGAGTCGCACTCACCCGATTAAAATTATTGAAATAACCGCACTTTCTGTCGGTCTGTCGGAGACAATATGTGGAATACACATCGATTCGCTGCGACCGAGTGACGATCATTTTTCGGCTGGGGAGGAGAGGGTGGTCGTGCACACCGTGGCCATCTCCTCACCCCGACGGCCGTCGGAATGTGCACGCGCCGGGGCGGGGCGAGATGGGGCGGG
>NW_026267910.1:0-273 GCF_000697945.3 Frankliniella occidentalis
AGGACAGAAGCGCGTAGCTCAACACGGTGGGTGGGGATCCCCCCCTGCCCTGCCCACATTTGTCTGCGAGTGGTCGCACTCGGGTGCAGAGTGGCAGGCGAGGGGGAGGACTTCCTGGAGAAGCACAAGTTTTAGCAGCCTCCGGGAAGAGCCCCCTTCCTCCCCGCCCCAGTCGCGAGCCCCAGTTTAGAAGCCGGAGACTGCTCGACCTTCGCCCGCACTGCGAGGGCGGTGAGTAACCAATGGGAAGTCCGGGGACTTCCGCCCTCTTTA
>NW_026267910.1:4314-6090 GCF_000697945.3 Frankliniella occidentalis
TCCCTCCCTCTTCCGCGTTGGGGAGGGTCCGATCGACTCTCCTCCCCACCGAGCCGCCTCGCAGGCCATGGGGGAGACGGAGGAGAGGCAGACTGCAGGGGTCCGTAACTTATCATTTAAGCTAAACGTTTAATCATTATCTCGCGTTATTGACTAGTTAAAAGCGTGCATATAATGACAAATTTCAGAAGTGCGCAGGAGAACAAGTCATAAGATGTGTAACGCCAATAACGCAAGCCGTTTACGAGATTCGGATACCTAAAATTCGCTTATGCGATAAGTTACGGACCCCTGGCAGACTGGCGGACTTTACGACGCTGACATCTGGAGTCAAAGGCGCATGGACGCACTTTTATATCGAAGGAATTATTTTTACTGCTGTACTTATTTCGTCTCTTATCTTATCGTTCAAGGTAGCGTGGGGGGCCCTTGTAGTTCAGAAGAAGGTGGAACGGGGTGGATACAAAGTGAGGGAAATCATTTGGGCGTGCGAGCCGAGGAAAAGAGTTTGTCGAGTCGACCGCGCTGCCCCGTCGTGTCGGAGAGGCGTAAAGCCAATGGCCCGGGGGTAATAATTTCCGATTGCGTGCGGAGGATAGACGGGAGACGAAAGGAGGAGTGGGTGGTTTTTATTTGGATCAGTTTTGGCCGCGAGGGCCGTGCAGTAACGCCTCTCAAGGGGGGCAATCATCAAGCCGACGACGAGACTGATACGGTTCGGCACGCACATCACACACAACACCTCATCAGCAGAACAATTTGAATTCTTTGTGTAGGGCTTTTTTGACAACGCCGGTACATTTTGGCAAGTGAGGATCCTGGCGACCTTCGCAGGTGAGTGCTTTTCGCCGCTTTTCGCCCCGCAGTATAGATTGCAGTCCAAATTGTCCACCCATCGCAGGCGCGGTTTGCGTAGGTTCAGAAGCCCCCCCCCCCTTTCCCATTTCCACAGGTCGGTGCTGCCGTGTTATTTGTATAGTAGAGTCGGGAGACACATCCGTCCCGGAATGGAAATCCCACAGGAGGCGGGAGAGAGATCGGTATCGGAGGCCGGTCTCCAGCCTCCGCTGCATGCCCCATGCCTCCGCTCCAGCCTCCACTCCAGCCTCCCTCCAGCCTCCATTCCAGCCCCCACTCCAGCCTCCACTCCAACCTCCACTCCAGCCTCCGTTCTAGCCTCCGCTCCAGCGAAGGCTCCAGCGAAGGCTCCAGCGAAGGCTCCAGCCTCCGCTCCAGCTTTAGCTTTAGCTGGAGCCTCCGTGAGAGCCTCCGCTGAAGCCTTCACTAAAGACCGCAGGAACCTCCGATATGGAGCCTCCGTTGGAGCCGGTCGGAGCCTTCGCTGGCGACTCCGCTGGAGTCACTCAGTGATGCATGGAGAATGATCGGCGCTACTTCGACCGGCTCTCTGCTTCCTCCAAGGGCAAGCAATGACTGCCGCCGGGCAGGCAGCTGATCACGGATGTTCGCACCCCAGGCCCGTGCGGCTGGAGTTTGGAGGAGAACAAGGGAGAGGGCGGAGGGGGAGGCCGACCGAGATCAGGCGTGCGCAAGGGGACCTACAATGTAGGATATGGTAGACCTCCCCCTTTCTGCTGCCACCACCCCTTAACTCCCCCCCCCCCCTCACACACACACACACACACACGCACACAAGCCCGTGCTCGCGTCTATAAGGCCCTTGCGCCGGGTCCCAGGGGACGTTAATTTACAACATACGTGGGAGCGAACCGAGTGTCCCTGGTGTTGGGGTTTGTGTGGAAGAGAGAGAGAGAG
>NW_026267910.1:13842-14249 GCF_000697945.3 Frankliniella occidentalis
ATTAAGAAAGAAACTGGAATTTTTCTGTTGATTCGGGGGCAGAGAGGAAGCCAGAGAGAGGGGGGGCAGAGAGGAAGCCAGAGAGAGGGGGGGCAGAGAGGGAGCCAGAGAGGGGGGGGAGGTAGGTAGCGAGAGGCGGCTGGAAACATCCTCCGGGAAGCAGCTGAGGTTTATCTCCCGCTCCCTGACCTTTCCTACGTCCAGCGCCTATAGCGCTGCGGGCGAATAATGTAATGGATACACTTATTTTCGCCCCCGGCTACGTTCGACTTCAAAAACAGCGCCTGATCTCCCCCCCCCATTTTCCCTTGCTCCCCTCCCCCTGCCGGCCGTGCCCGTCATGAGCAAGTACCCTATTGGCCTTGGCCAATGAAGGGTGTGCCCGTAGAGGCCGCGTCGCGCCCCCG
>NW_026267910.1:14299-14737 GCF_000697945.3 Frankliniella occidentalis
ACAGGAGGCGGGAGAGAGATCGGTATCGGAGGCCGGTCTCCAGCCTCCGCTGCATGCCCCATGCCTCCGCTCCAGCCTCCGCTCCAGCCTCCACTCCAGCCTCCATTCCAGCCCCCACTCCAGCCTCCACTCCAACCTCCACTCCAGCCTCCGTTCTAGCCTCCGCTCCAGCGAAGGCTCCAGCGAAGGCTCCAGCGAAGGCTCCAGCCTCCGCTCCAGCTTTAGCTTTAGCTGGAGCCTCCGAGAGAGCCTCCGCTGAAGCCTTCACTAAAGACCGCTGGAACCTCCGATATGAAGCCTCCGTTGGAGCTGGTCGCAGCCTTCGCTGGCGTCTCCGCTGGAATCACTCAGTGATGCATGGAGAATGATCGGCGCTACTTCGACCGGCTCTCTGCTTCCTCCAAGGGCAAGCAATGACTGCCGCCGGGCAGGCAGCTG
>NW_026267910.1:14917-16240 GCF_000697945.3 Frankliniella occidentalis
TCCCCCTGCCGGCCGTGCCCGTCATGAACAAGTACCCTATTGGCCTTGGCCAATGAAGGGTGTGCCCGTAGAGGCCGCGTCGCGCCCCCGGCCTCAAGGTCGAGCCGGTCACCATTACGGATGATTGACACTCGACCTGGCCAGTACTGATAATGCTACCCTCTTTTAGCAGAGGGGAGAGCGGGAGAATGGGGCAAGTTCGTGAGCAAATTCGGACTTACCGAGGACGAGGCAGGTCATGTTGTCGACGTCCAAGTTGAGCTGAACCAGTGACAGGAGTAGGTAGCCCGCGATCATGGAGGCCACGTAGCACATGAGGCTCTTGCCCGGCAGGTTGCGGAGCTCGCTGTAGGTGCAGTACACGGCGAACGTGGCCACCAGGAACGGGATGGAGATGAGGAGGCCGATGGGGTACAGGATGCCGACGATGGCGGACACGGCTACCTCGCCCTCCACGTCCATGAAGGGCACCAGCGCGGACAGCTCGGTGCTGACGGACACCTCGCCGTCGCTGGTGTTGCGCATCACCACGAACAGGTCCAGGCAGAACGTCCCCGGCGCGAAGATGGACATAGTGTACTTGGGTACGAGAAGGGAGGCGTTCTTCTCCAGCAGGTAGAAGAAGTCGTCCGGATCCTGGTTGGAATTGAGCCTGTTTGAGCACAAGACACACGCGTTCCGATGAGAGAGAGGCGCGCCCGCACCGCCGGATCCGTACTACTTGGACGACGCGGCCGAGCCGACCTTACTTAAACATGCCGTTCTTGTTCTGGCGGTGTCGCTCCGAGACCATGACCCTCCAGTGCGCGGGGACGGGCACGGCCCTCTGCGTGGCCTCGGTCAGGTCGCCCTCGCTGTACAGGTCGAGGAGGAACTCCGGCAGTGCGATGTCGAACACGCCGGCCGGCACCTCGTCCCTCCAGGACGTCCTGTTGACGCACTCCTTGCGCGCCATGTCCTTGGACCAGAACAGGACCTGGCCCGGTGCGCAGCACTTGAAGAAGCACGTGCGGAGCTGTGGGGGGCGAGAGCAAGGGCGTCAGTGAGGATGGGGACACCACTGGTGAAAAGTGAAAAGGGCGTAAAGACTAAAGACCAATAGGAAGACCGAGGACTTAAGCCCTTTTCACTTTTCACCAGTGATTTCGCCGTTCCACCTGACTCCCAGGACCGCCGCGCAATCGCCCTGATTTCGATCGCGTCTTTCGGGGGCTCCGGACCAATTAGTGGCAAAGTATTTCGGGAGATCGTAGTTTGTTGGACCGACGGTGGGGACGAGGGCAACGGCCGCGCCGCTGTGTCGTAGGGCGGGAGCGGCGGGGG
>NW_026267910.1:20906-21892 GCF_000697945.3 Frankliniella occidentalis
GGGCGGGGTGGCTATCGGTACTTTAACGCCCCCGACCAGTGAGCTTTCATGACTCGCGGAATGACCCGTGAATGGCCCGGGGCCGGGGAGGTCCTGGTGGGCCTTCTGGGCGCGCGCCAGCTAAACGGGCTGGGCCGCAACGACGGTACATAAGATACCGATACTGCTTGTCGATTGTTGCCGTCGACAAAGACACTGAGGGCTCAGAGGTCACGGGGTCATATTTCGACAACCATAATGCCCGTCTCGAGGTCGTACTGCAGCACAAAGTTAATGGCATTAAGAAAACTCCCAAGCTCTGCGGTGTTTGTAGCCTACACCTACACCTGCATTCGGCGCCTTTACCGCCTTGGAGACCGTCGAGGTCGTGGACGACACGGGTTCACCGACGCACCCACACCCTACGAGCGTCGTGTTCTGAAACCCTGTTTCTGAATCCCCGCCGGCGGCAAGACTGGCAAGCTGAGCCGCAATCAACGCATTCCTGGAATTTCAAGGAAGGGTCCGTACCAGGCCAGCCGCCTGCTGCAGCAGCAAGGCGCTCCTGAACGCTCCGGGGGGGCACCCCGGTACCGTGCGATTCCAAAGAGGTCGACCTTGAGATGGCTGACCCGGTGCTGCTGGGCCCCAGCCTGGCACCCAGGGTGCCCCGCGACGGTCAGGGCCGACCCGCGGGACTCTCAAGGCCATGAGCAGCAAGTTTCTTTTCCTTTTTTTAACAAGATGAACACGGCGGCATACTACTGACGGCACTGCAGCAGGCGATTCCGCCTTTTACCCTCGACGTCTTCCAATTCCCGCCCTTCGCTCTCCTTTGCTGTCGGCCGGCTAATGCGTTCGCGTGTGGAGCCGTGTCGTATACAACCCGTCACCGCGCCCCACCCCGCCCCGCCCCGCCCCGCCCCGCTGCGCCACCGCCCGTCCGGGTTGGGGTGCGCGATGGCGTTCTGGCCTGACACCTCACTTCCATTACACACAACCCAAGA
>NW_026267910.1:21942-22935 GCF_000697945.3 Frankliniella occidentalis
CCCCGCCCCGCCCCGCTGCGCCACCGCCCGTCCGGGTTGGGGTGCGCGATGGCGTTCTGGCCTGACACCTCACTTCCATTACACACAACCCAAGAGCCCGCGACGACGCGCGTGAGGTACACACACACACACACACACACCAGGGTAATGGCGCCTCACCACAACACAACACTGTGAGCTGACGCCGTCTTATGCACGCCTTGGAAAAGAAAATCAATTATTTTCACCGGTAGCTGGGTCGGCTGAGAACGCCTTGCACTTTGCACCCTCTTTAGAGTTTATATACCCTGCGGTTGCCCACGCGTGGAGCCGACAGGCGCTGCCGCCTGAGTCCGAGACTAGCTTGCCCGTACCCGTGCCTGTGTTCGCCTGGAAACTACTGGATGTGCCATAGAAACCGATGAGATCGTACGAAAAGGCCTTAAAGACAAAGTTCAAAAACTTCAAAACGTCGTACGTAGATTTTTTTTTACTGAACATTCTTCTGTTAGTAGATAACCAAATGGACAAATAATGGGCGAATGCGTGAATGGTCCCCTCGGACTGCTGGAAAATTGTACTGGAATGCCACGTGCTAGATTGCAACTTCGCGATAACTTCGAAAGGCGCGCCACGCGGACCGCCCAGCGGATCCTACATGGTTGCGCACGGACGTTGCGCAAATATTGTCGCTCGGAGATTGTCCGTTGCGGTCCGCAGGCGCCCTTGTGGTCGCTTTCTTTGACGCCGTGCGTCCAACTGCCGCCGTCAATGTTGTTCAATTAAAACGTTCGTTGGGGCGTAGTGGTGGAATGAAAGGAACACCAGAAAAATGAATTCTTGATTGAAGGGAAAATTTCTGCTTGGTTTCCCTATTCTTGGTTTATTGAAGACAATTTTCTTGAATCAAAAAGGAAAAGGTTTCTCCGAATTAAGAAAGAAACTGGAATTTTTCTGTTGATTCCAAATGATTTCCCAATGCTTCAAGGGGAAAGTGACCGCTAGGATAGGCCG
>NW_026267910.1:22985-23317 GCF_000697945.3 Frankliniella occidentalis
TCCAGCCTCCACTCCAGCCTCCACTCCAGCCTCCGTTCCAGCCTCCGCTCCAGCGAAGGCTCCATCGAAGGCTCCAGCCTCCGCTCCATCGAAGGCTCCAGCCTCCGCTCCAGCTTTAGCTTTAGCTGGAGCCTCCGAGAGAGCCTCCGCTGAAGCCTTCACTAAAGACCGCAGGAACCTCCGATATGGAGCCTCCGTTGGAGCCGGTCGGAGCCTTCGCTGGCGACTCCGCTGGAGTCACTCAGTGATGCATGGAGAATGATCGGCGCTACTTCGACCGGCTCTCTGCTTCCTCCAAGGGCAAGCAATGACTGCCGCCGGGCAGGCAGCTG
>NW_026267911.1:0-243 GCF_000697945.3 Frankliniella occidentalis
GGTACTTTTAGCGCTCATCTACTATTAATTACATATAATTAATAAGCATCAAGTATGATGGGGCAGCTGCAAATTATCTGCAACGCACATTGATTGATTGGAGGATTACGCAAATAGTACCACTCGGTTTGCACCCCAACCAGAAAGTAATAAAGTTTTCTGTTCTACTAGAGTAATATAGAGTAAAATATATGATATGTGATAAAACACGACTGGCAGTTCACCCATTTGCCTAATAAGTGA
>NW_026267911.1:763-1278 GCF_000697945.3 Frankliniella occidentalis
GCGATGTCCACTCTAAAATTCTGATTAAAATCCTATGATTATCAATTATATGAGTAGGTATTATCGGTATTTGGCAGAAAACGCCGATCGTGACACCTCCAAGGTGACACCGTTTTCACTGTTTGTTTACGTTTCCATAAAGGCGCGGGAAATGCGCGGTTGGGGTGGGGAGGAGGAGAGGGGTAGGGGACGCGGCGACACGGCACGGCAAAGGGGGGAGAGCAATAATTACGGCATACTCACCGGCATATCGTGGTCGCGGGATGTGATTCCTTCCTGGGGTAGGCAATCCCGCCTCGCTTGTTCAGGATGTGATCCTTTGGGGATGCTTCCCGTCCCGTGCATCGTTGTGTGGCTCCAGGCGGCAACGCCAGGGGGAAGTGCCATGGTGACAATAGTGAAATGATCAGGATAATAAACTATGATGGGCGATTTGCTATTAATAATAATTATTATATTTGGCGACTTTTAAGAAATATGCACCAGCCCGTGTGTAACGACGTTTGGAGCCGAAT
>NW_026267911.1:1868-11003 GCF_000697945.3 Frankliniella occidentalis
CTGTTAAGCTACAAAAGGGGCGTGTGGCTGGTGGCGTCGGACATCGTATGTTGCCCCATTTGTAACCACATTTTTGTGTCCATGAACAGGGAAGTGTCTACTACCACTTGTCGCCGCGACACGAGTTGTCGCTTGGACGCATGAGAGGTAGGCCACGGCTTCTCTCTAAGGCGTCTGTCGTGACGGGGACTTTGGGTTTAGGCTCGTTTTGACCTCAGGCTAAATCATTTCTAAAGCTAAGAAGTGACGCCGTGTCAATCTAGGGGTGGGTCGATGATTGTCGCTGAAAACGCCTGGAGAGTAGGCAATGCTTTCCTGAATCGGGCCCCCGCGGCCCCCTGTCCCTGCGAGCGCTTGGACAAGGCGAAAGCAGAGCTGCGGAGAGGCAGTGATATCTTTCGATTTCGTCTTTACTTGTGGTTGATATTCTAGCATTGGTAGAAGTAATGAATGCGTCTGTAGACGGTTCAGTTTAAGCTGACTCGGGCACTGTCGGCTGTAACTACAACCGTGTAGCTACAAACGGGGACGTCAATTTTTCGACATACTCTGGGAGCTGTAAGTCAGAAAATGTAGAAATAAATTATTAGTGATTGTCTTTCCTCTGCAATAAATGAAGAAGACGGACTTAATAAATTAAGCACCATGTTTTTATTTTTCACTTTCAACAAGGCTTAACATTCTAGTTGAGATTTATCGACAATAGCCACTGTTCTAAACATCAAGAAGTTCATAAATTTGAGCATTAAATAGTTGCATAGGGACAGTGAAGTACGAGTTGAAATGTCTCAGATATACTAGAAAAGTTTTGTGCTCCTAGCATTGACAACATTTTTAATGAGGTATTTTTATGGTATGGGATAAAGTGGGAAGAACATATGCCAGAATATCACAAGTCTTTTAATTGTTTGTGCAGACTATCTCTGAAAACCAGTAGAAGGGTTGTGATGTTCAGGCATGGTATTTCTGTTGAATCCCGGAGCAACCATACCTCATTCTTATTGCTCTCTGTTCATTTCTAAATCAATCAAAATGAGTAAGCACCAAATACGGAGGTTCATTTTTTTCCTATGGCGCATATAATTATACATTAGGACTTTAGTAAGAATGTTATTAAGTACAGTCCAAAATTTTCTACTTTAATTCTCAGAAGTAGTTCTATTGTCAGTGATGTGTTTTACTAGATCTTTTAAATGATAAATCTTATATACAAAACAATACATTCAATTATTGCTTAGGCAAAGGTCCAGATCCCCACTCAAAATGTAGTTATGGTTCCATTTCTTTTGACATGCATACATTCAGTCAGTGCGCACACATACACTCACACACATACTTAGGCCGAATTTCTCACATCAACATTGAAGTAATACTGTTCAGATACCATCATTTACCCAGGGCTAATTGTTTCTGTCAACAACAAAATATTAACCCATACTTCACTCAATGGCACCTTTACTAAAGAAGGCATTTGAAGAAAATCTGATTCCACAAATTGGTAACAAAACACATGCCATTACAAGAGAAATTTCATAACATTCAAAGTCTAAATTCTTTGACTTTTCAAACAAAAACTAAAAATACATAATGGGTACTAAAAGTCAACACAGTTAAAAATGTTTTAAATACCTACTCTAAAAATCTTTTTTAACAAGAAAATAATTTGATCACAGATTCAGATCAGTAACAAAAAAAAAAAAAGTTTGATACACAACAGCACCCTCTGGAATTTAGCATTCACAAATATTAATAAACACTTATTCTTCAAACATTCAAGCATAAAATATTTCGTTGGAGTTATGAACCAGTGCCAAATTACGTAACTAGTGCCACATCACCTTATCCAAGCTGATGAATCTACTCTACTTTTCCATGGACATCATCATTACGGGTAGCTCATAAAAGGAATGATTGGCAATCACACAAAAATGAAAACATCATGAAACAAGCTGAGGACCATGGAGATGTAAGGGAGACTAAAATTTACTTTTCTATCTATAATATCGCAGATTGATTCCACCACCTTGACCCCATGAAAGTGAGCAAAAACAGCACACTTGCATTTTTTCAAAGCAGAACAAAGATCACTTATTTCGATTGAAGGAATGGGGAACAAGATTCTTTCTGTCACCACAGGGAGGGTAATTTATGGAAAAGTTTGTTGCAGAGCAGCTACACTACACTTAGAAATTGAATTCTTGGGTCAACCAGGGACAGCAAAGCTTCCAGAAAGGGATGGGAAAGCATGCTGTCCCTTGATAACAGGTGACAAACAGCTAAAAATGTAAAATATTACAAAAAAAAATGAAAAAAAAAAATAACCGTTGTCAAATGTTACCTGTTGTACATCTGTATCTACCTACTTACACTAGGTTCATTCATCCACATTTAGTTAATGTTAATTAGTTAAAAAGAAATAAATCTGATGCACACATGAAATGCAATGTAACATTTCATGCCTCTTATGGCACAGTGAGTCAAGAACAAACATGCACTCTAAAATTTTATCACTTTCAAGAGACAGAAATAATAGTCTAACTTTCAAGCTGTAGGTATTAGCGAATAGCATCGAGCTTGTAATCATGTGTCCACAATTTTCAAATATTAATTTGAAGATAAAATTGAATGAGTTTTTCTCCTCAACAAGAAAATCGTTTTGAGAAGAAAACCCATTAAGTGGGCAAAAAAAAAAAAAAAAAAATCTTTAAAAAAAAAATATAACAAATAATTTTGTGACCATCCACAAGGGTATTTCCAAGCAAATATGAGGTAGTATGTAAACTCTTACTGTACTATACTAATACCTACAGAGGGGATACTTTCTTCTCATTATAAGATCCTTATCATGTATATTAGGTACTTTGTGGGCACATGAAGGATGTTAGCTCCTTTATGTAGATCTCAAACTCTTTGCTGGAAGATCATCACAGTGCACTTAAGCATCATTCATACAGACAAACTAAGTACAATGAAAGAAAGACACTAATAAAAAATACAGAGAACACCAACAGTCATGAACAAAACAATAAACTTTAAGAACCCTGCTAAGTCAAAAAATTGGCTCAGGGATGGTTAATTGGTGGCACTTTTTTATTTTGAGTAAGCTGACTGCTCCCAATGCATTTCGAAGGAACTTGTCTCGACTAATTGCATAGTAAGAATACCATGCAGACACCATACTTTCACATTAAAATTGGAGTGAGCTGCCAGCATCAATTTATTAAGTAATAATTGTCTTGTGACCATGTAAACCAGCAACCATCATCCACATAATCAATCACTGCAGTTGACACCAAACTGATATCTAATTAGAAAATGACACAACCAACACCAACAAGAGGCGACCCAAGTAGAGAAAAAAAAAAACATTCTGCAACTGCAGGATCGAGAAAAGTGACTCATGATGAGGGTTGCAGTTTAGGCCAGTGTGAAAAGGCAGTCATTTCAGCAGCACCGACCCAGCACAGAAAATAAATTGGTTAAAAGAACTCAAAAATGCAATCATAACACTGAAACAAAATAAACACAACTAAAATTGTTATCCCCCCCCCCCCTTTTTTGTTGATTGGAAAGTGGTTTGAATGGCTGCTGAACGAAAGCCTTTTCAAGACCATGGCTCTTGGTGCAATGACTTAGATCCTCTCGCCGAGGCGTGGCTCTGGCTCCCGGCCGCCTGGCGGCTGACTGGCGGCTAGCTGCTGCGGCTGTACGCCGTGTTGGTGTACGGCCCCGAGTAGATCGAGGAGCCGCTGGTCGAGGCCGTCTTGCGGCGCCGCTTGGCCAGCAGGATGAGGATGGCCGCCAGCACGGCCAGCATGAGGATCAGCCCCGCCACCGCGATGCCGATGGCGAAGCTGCGCTGCGATATGCATATGCTGTTCGGGTCGTCGGACGCCTGCGACAGGAAACAACATACTGTCCGTGACCAAACCCCCTGGGAGGTACGCAGCCGACACTGCATAGGTGCCAGATGAGACACCACTGGGACACCACCACACACCCTCTGCACTCACCCTCTCTCTGGAGACGTCGTCGAGGAGGTCGGCCCTGTTGAGGTCGGTGGCCTCGTTGACGTACAGCCCCGAGTACACCTCGATGGTGGCCGGGCTACCGTCCTCGCCGTCCTTGGCCACGGCCGCGCCGTCGGCGGCCTGCCTCCTCCTCCTGGAGCCGTCGCACGCGGGCGGCTGCAACGACACAAGGACATCACCGTCAGCCCGCGCTCAGCTACGCCACTGCCCGCGCGCGCCGCGGGGTGAAAACGGAAACGTATCGCGCTCGCCGCCGCGCTCCGATTGGCGCGTGTCACATCGTTTTTTCCCGCGAGCCCGGGGACCTGCTCGGCCTCCCCGCCGCCACGCATCGCCACCCCCGCCACTCACCGAGTCGTCGCAGCCGTTGTCCGTCTTGAGGCACAGGCGCACATTGCACTGGTAGTACACGGACGCGGTGTACGGGAACTTGTGCGCCTGGAACTTGACCTGGGCCAGCGTCTTGGACTCGGAGTACTCGAACTGGCCCATGATCTCGTTGTCAACAGGGCACCTGGAACGAGGTGGTCACATTAGTCTCGGTGTCCTGCATAGTAAAGGCAGCCCGTGGCGCATCGCCCGACTCACCCCTCGGCGTTGATGAGCCGCTGCTCGCCCCAGCCCAGGCCGTCGCGCACCAGGCAGTCGGAGATGCGGAGGCCGTACAGGGGCTGGTCGTCGATGTTGATGGCCAGCGTCAGGGGGTCGCCAATTTTGACGTTCTCGGCCACCTCCTTCTGGTCGGGGTCGCCGTAGAAGATCTTCATGCTGCAGCCGGGCATCGGGGCCGTGGCCGTCAGAGGGGTGGGCTCAGCCGTGCTGCAACGACAAGGAACATTAATCACCAACTCCTTTTTCCTTAATTTCCCACGCGCCGCGCTGTCCTGTCGCGGGGTCGTCGCTCATATTTCCCCCGGCGAGGCGGTGGCGGCGCGGCGTGGCGGGGCGGACGCCCGGAGGACACAATAGCACGCCCGCCACGCCCTCCCCCGACTCACCTGACGTTGACGGCGTTGGAGATGGTCTTGTCCCTCGTCTGGTAGCGACACCGGATGTGGAAGCCTCGCCCCTGGTTCGTCACCAACTTCCGGTGCGGCTGCACCACGATCGTGTTGAAGTACTCGACGCCTCCATCGTTCTGAAACACAATGACGCCCAATTACCACGACGCCCCTGCGGAGGTGGAGCTGCGGTACCGACGGGCTGCCCGATGCCGTCCCTCCACCCGACGGTCGCCAACACTCAGAGAACAGTTTTGGTTTTGAGGAGGATTCAATCTTAGTGTAATAAATTCGCCTTCTGCAAGGCCAGGTGGCGGTGTTAGAAGGCAGGTAAGTGCACACCCCTCGCCCCCACCTCCCCGCGGGCAGAACTGCTAGGGCAGAGGTGTGGGATGGACCCTCCCGACACCGGATGTCCGCGTCAGGACATCCGACAGGGTCCTCGCGCGCGCGGCGCCAGGCGGAGGCGGGGGCAGCGGGTGCAGGAGGCGCGGGGCCACACCAGTGCAAAGCCTGAGCTACAACCCTCGCCGCGGCGGCCCGCGCCTCGGTGGGTGGCCGGCCCCCGGCCTTCTAGCAGCAGCCGGAGCAGAGGATTAGAGGGGTGACGCAGTTTCTTTGACGCGCTGGACTCGATGCTGGACGGGGTGCTGGACGCGGCCCACGCGGCGCTCACGCCGTCCCGTCCCACGACGAGCCGCCGCTACCGTGGCGCAAGTCCCCGCGATGCTATCAGACGCGACGTGGTCCTAAATGAATGAGAAATGGGCCGTCGGCCGTCGCCTTTTTGTACGCAGCGCCACCGCGGTGGGCAGAGCCTGGCACAGCCGGGCGTCTTCCTACACGAGCTGAGATATTACATCTTCCCACCCTGACGGAAACTTTTGCGAAAGAGGCGACGTCTGATTTTCATATTAATAATTTTTATCAAAGCGAGAAAATATACTGCGTCGCATTGATAAATTTAACGAGTTAACGCGATAACAAATGTCTCCCCTCTACACGGAAAAAAAAGGTTGGTTGGGGTAACCGGCATATTTGCCGGTTGGCGGCTGCTAGTTGGGGCCACCATCGGAATTAGTTGGGCGAACTGATTTTGGGATGTTGGTACCCAGGCGACTCGTTTGCCACAACTATTTCAGATTGTAACTCGAGATGGTTGTTGCAACCAAGCCATCGGTTGCACTTCGGGATCCGGGGCGCCTCGGCTAGCCCCCCTCCACTCCCCCACCTGCCCCACTCCCCGCCGCCGCCCGGCCGCTGCCGCCGCCGCCCGCTCCGGGTGGCTCCGGGATCGCGTCGGCAGCGGCACGTGGTCGTTGTCCGGCACGCTCCCTCGTACGCGTCGCGACAGCCTAGTGGTATCGCGGAGGTCTCGCAGTCGCAGCGGCCGGGGTTCAAGTCCCGACCGCTGCGAACACATGAGGCCTCCGTGAGGGCCTTACTGGGTTAGCAAGATGGTCACTTCGCTCGGAAGGGTGAGGGAACGAGGCGGAAGTGCCTCGAGAAGATTTAAAATTTTATTTTCGTCACTAGTAACTCGGTTATCCGAACTAAGGTCACTCGGTTGCCATAACCATCCCGTGTTAGTTGCTATGACCAGGCTACCTTTACTAAAAAGTATAGTTGACACAACCAACTTTCTAGTAACGCCAAAAGTAACTACGCGACTCGGTTGTGAGAACCGAGTTACGGGTTAACGCAACCGACTCGTTTTTTCCGTGTATCCGGCCTGGTGCACTCTCCCCCCCCCTCCCCCCTCACACACGGCGCGGCGACCTGGTCGGCCCGGCCCGGGCTGTTGCAAGTGTCTCCATGTTTGGTCCGCGTTGGCTGCAACAAGGCCGCCGCCGTGGCTCGGCCGGGGGCCGGGGGACCGCGCGCCGCACCTCCTCCCCGTCCTCCTCCTCCTCCTCCTCCTCCTCCTCCTCCCTGTCCTCTCCCCCCTCCGGGTCCTGCCCCTGCCCCCCGAGACCACAACATTGTCGCGCCGCCGCGTTTACTGTCGTGTCTGTGATGAGCAAACCGCGGCGCTAAATTCCTCACTCGCAGGAAAGAAGCGGTAGTGGTGGTGGAGGAGGAGGACGGCGAGGAGGAGGGCGTGCTGGACGGGGTGCGCGCGGGCAGCGCGGGCGTGTCTCCCCTGGTGGTGCTCGGTGCGGAGCGATTCTCGAGCGAGCGGAGCGACCACCCGGGCGGTGTGAAGCAATCGGCGCGGGAATAAACAACGTCTCCGACAGCTTGCAGCTGCTGCCGGGCGGCCGGCGGCCGCGGCCCGCGAGGCATCCCGCGCCACGGCCAAGGAGCGGCCGCGCCGGGCAGAGCAGAGCACAGCACAGCACACCTGAGCAGCTGCATGGCAGCTGCAGCTGGCGGCCGGAGCCGCGCCGGGCCGTCCTCAAGGGGGGCCGGGAGGACCTTGACACCGCGCCCGCACACATACACTGCTTCCTCGAACAGCTGCGGCAGCTGCGCGGGGCCCAAAGTCACACTCTGCCCCTCGCGACTTGCACAATGTTCGCTCATCGTTCGGTATGGGGAGGAGTGGCCCGAGCCGCGCTGGCCGCGCCGCCGAGACGAGACGTGCTAATGGGTGTGCCAAGCTGGGCCGTCCAGGCGCAAAGCGAGGCTCAGTTAAGTGTGTATGTAAAACCGTGTTTTTAACGGGAATTGTTATTGTAAAAAATGTCAAAGAACTTTAAAAAAATTTACAGAAAAAGAAGATGTAAATATTTTCTTGAATAATTGTTCAATAGCACTGATTTCTCTTGAAAGTTTTGAAAATAAAATTGCCATGAAATGTGTTTGGTATACTTAAAGTGTTTATTCACTCCTCTGGTACTTACCAGGTCGGTGCTCATGGTGTTGCACGAGCGCAGGGGCAGCCGGTAGCGCAGCGGGCCTTTGTGCCGCCTGAACTCGGCGAGGCAGGACGAGTTCTTGGACAGCCCCCGCGGGTACACCATGCCGTCGAACAGCGAGCTGGCGTCCAGGTCGCCGCCGATCGACACGGCGATCTCGTTGCTATTGCAGTCGATGCGCACGTCCTGGACCATGTCCGGCGACACTGCAAATTGGAAAAGAGGGGAAAAAATGAGTAAAGGGAAGGAATCCAGCGCAGCGCCGCAAAGAAGGCAAAAAAGAGCAAGTGACCGGGACCCAGCAGCGACAGCGCTAAACAACAAAAAAGTGCACTCGATTGTGTTGCGATCGGAACTACAGTCGTCGTGTTTTAATTGACTCTGGGTATCGATTCAAGTCAGGCAGATGAGGACAAGATAAAAATAAATTGCGAAACAATGGTCCCGATTTCCGATCGTCTTCTTTCTAGGCAAAAACAGTTCTCCAAACAGCGAAGATTAAACGGCTCGGTTCACGCGCGAGGTCCTCGACCTTCGGGTCGGGTCGGGCCTCAGGTCGGACGGACAGAGGCCCGTTATTGCCCACGACATCGACCTTAAGGGAGGTTCCCATGCCGGCTGATGGAGCGGAGGATGCAGGGTTAGTGCAGCGCGCTGCTGGCGCGGCCCTCTGGCTGCGCGCGCTGCTTCGCGGGGCCCCGCCGGGCCCTTGCACACTACGGTACCGTTGCAGTCCCCTCCCGCGCCCCCTGGGGGGTCGACCTGTCCTGGGCGCCCCCACCTCCCCCTCCACGCCGCGCGCTGGGCTGGGCGCCGCTGCAGCCGCCGCTGCGCTGCAGCTCGGAGGGTCAATGGCCACTCTGCCGCCGGAGCGGACCGCGGAGCCGGCGGAGCCTCCCGCTGCACCTCGGGGACTCCGTCGCGGCGCGGACCGACCCAGCGACCCACACCGGGGGAGGGAGGGGGGGGGGCGCTTATCTGCGTCAAGTCATCAGCCTGTTGGCGCACGGGGCCCGGGCCCCGCCCCGGCACCGGTACCGCACGCCCAGCAGGGCTGCCAATTCAAGGCTCCCCATAACTCCGGCAGGACCGCTGTTGCTCCCCCTTCCACCCCCTCCCCTACGGTCTCGCCTACAACAACGACGCCGCGGATCGAAAATCAGCCATAACAGGCATAACGGGTCGGGGCTGCCGCGGGAGGTGGTGGGCCGCGGGGCACGCCCGGGCCAGGGCAGGGCGGGG
>NW_026267911.1:11053-12063 GCF_000697945.3 Frankliniella occidentalis
GCCTCCGCCTTCCCTCCCCGGGGCGCGCCGGGCCGGGCAGGGCCGGGCAGGGCCGGGCAGGGCCGGGAGCACACAACAAAAGACATTTCATTATTCTCATCGTTCCGAATAAAATACGGGGGAAAGGGGGAGAGGCTGAGCGGACTGAGAAGAGGTCCAGGAGGAGGCCGAGGAGGTGGCTGAGGAGGTGGCTGAGGAGGTGGCTGAGGAGGTGGCTGAGGAGGTGGCTAAGGAGGTGGCTGAGGAGGTGGCTGAGGAGGTGGCTGAGGTGGCTGAGGAGATGACTGAGGAAGAGTCTGAGGAAGCTGAGATGGAGGCTGAGGATTGGGATGCTGCGGGGGAGGGGGCTAAGGCAAGGAGGTGGAGGAGCGACCTGCAGGAATTCCTTTCAAAAATGCCAAAGTCCAGACGACCGAATCAAAGAGCGAGGCGCGGGCGAGCGGGTGGCGGGTGAAAACGCGACGACAGATATGTAAAAAAGCGAGCAGCGCGATGTGCTTCGGGGAGAGACACAGGCAGCTATCTCGCCCCGGCTATCGTGGCCGGGGCCGGGCCTCGCCGTCTCCCGCCCACTCGCGGCCGCGGCACCTTGTCGGACCCACGCGCCTCGCCTCGCCCCGCTCCACGCTTCATTGCACTCGCGCCGATGGCGAGGCGCGGCAAGCTGCACACAAAGCGGCCAAAAAACAAAACGAAAACCGGCCGCGCAGCAGCGAGGGAAACCAAAATTAAAGGGAGCTTAGCGTGGCTCGGCCACCGGCTGCTACCTTCCTTCCCATCAAGAACGTCGTCAGGCAGGACCCCTTCCGGACCCTTCCGAGGCCCGGCCGGCCGAGCGGCTACGGCTATCACGGACGGGTCAATGGCCGATCTGCCCGCGCTGCCCACTGGGCGCCCCGCCCCGCCCCGCCCCGCCTCTCTCTCTCTCTCTCTCTCTCTCTCTCTCTCTCTCTCTCTGCTCACTCCCTCTCTCTCCCTCAGGAACGTAACAACAACACACGACGCCAGGA
>NW_026267911.1:12239-14512 GCF_000697945.3 Frankliniella occidentalis
GCCGTAGGTCCAGACCCAAAAGGCCCTGCCAGCCGCGCGTACGGACGGCCGTTTCAAAACGCTCGAGGTGGGGCGGTGGAGCCGCGGGCGGCGCTGGCGGGTCACGTTTGAGGTCAGGCCCGCCCGGGCCGCCGAGTTTCGGCCAGTCAGTGCAGCAACGTGGATGCGTGCACCCCCCCCCCCCCCTCTCCGGCCAAATCTAAAGGGCCGACCCAGACCCGAACCGAACCGACTGAGTGACTGACTGTTCTTGCGACAGTGTTGCACAGTATCGGAGCCGAGCAGGCTTTTATTTATTGGCCGCCAGAGCGGTGAATTAATCCCCCCGACTGTTTCGCTCCCTACCATCTGAAAGGCGCGCCGAGTTTCATTTTTTTTGACGTCCGTAGTTAAAATGTCGAGATTGGAATCGGAAAAGTTTTGTCACGGACGAAGGGCGAATGAGCGCCTGGAGAGATAGGCAACATCCAGACCAACGCACACGCGTGTGAAGCGGGTTGGCCTGCCCAGCAGGCGCTATGAGCGCCTTGCTCGGTAGGCAACATCCAGTCCGCTGTGCACGCGTGTGTAGCGGGCTGGCCTACCCTGCAGGCGCTCAGAGAGGCTGCAGCTGTACTCACTCTTTCTCCCCCTGGCCTTGGTAAGCTAGAGGACAAAAAGGCATCAACCATACACCATCCACCCCACCCCTTCATCATTGCTCCACCCCATACCCTCTCACCCGTTAAAAATAAGTGAATACTGTAGGGCTTACGGGCAACAGCACACCAAGAATTTAACGTCAAGAAAACCATTTTAAAAACTGAAAAAAATAAAAAAATGTACTCACTCGTCGTGGTCGGAGTGTCCTGGACCGGCAGCTGCGCGGCCGCTGCCGCTGCCGTGCTGCTCACGAGCGCCGCCTGGAACAGGAAGGAAAGAGAATCGTTAGCGAGGAGGGAGACACTCACTGGATCCAAATCAATCAAAAGCCAAAAATACAAAACTGTCTAGAAACTATTCGTTTGATTTTGTTTGAAATTTCGACATTTTTTGGCAAGCGTATGCTCTGTTGGGCGAGCGGCTGCAACCCAAGCGGCGCAGCTTGTGCCTATGGTTCAGCTGGAGGAGAAGCAAAGGCGGCCGCCCAACTCGGCACCCATTCCAAATAATACAAATCAGGGCGCCCCCGAGGGGCCGGGGCCCGGGGCCGTCAATCACAGTAGTCTGTGCCCCGCCCGGAGCAAGGGGGCCCCCGGCCAGAGGCGGCCCTCCCCAGCAGCGCGCTCCAGCGGCGTGCCGGACAATGCAACAATACACGGCCGAGGGCCCGGCACAAGCCGCACAATGCGGGATTGTTCCGAGACGGTCCACCTCCTCCTCGCCCTGCCCGGCTCTATGCCCCTTCCTTCCACACGCCTTCCCTTCCGGGGGCGCGGCCGCGGCCGCCAAAGCCCGGCAGTCCGGAGTGGCGTGTGGATGACAACGGGGCTGTTTGTAGTCCAGTCGACCGATGCACGTCGTCTCTGCCTTGTCTATTGAACGCCCGTACGCACGCGGCCAGTCCACCCGTCGTTGGGACGACGCGCCGGGCGACGACACCCTCCTCTTTCGCGCCCATAAAAACAGCGTTTCGCATCCTCTGTTTCACTCCCGTCGCGATAAAAGTCACCTCACGCCTCACGTCGCTTTGCTGAGGACCGCCCCTGGACATCCCTCTACTGCCTCCTCATCAGGGTGGTGCGCAGAGAGTACCCCCCTCCCCCTCCCCGGGGACGCTCATGACACGCACAGGACGCACGTCGCCACGTCCCACCCCGCATATGAGGAAGTCGTTCACACTAGGGGACCGGGCTGGCCGGAGCGTGCCAAACGTGTCGTTGTGTTCACAGCCGGCCGGGGCGCTGGTGGGGCCCAGGGCCACAACGGCGCCCTCTGCAGCGCACTCGCCGTGCTCTCCGGTCGGGTCCGGGCCGGGCGGCCACCACGAGCCCTCTCCGCTTCTCTGCCTTTTCTCCTCTCGCCATGCAGATTTTCACAAAACGGCCCGGTGTAGGCCGCGGCGGATGGGGCTAGCTGCGCTCGCTGCCATGGGCTGGGCGTGCCCGCCATAGGCCATTGCCGCGGTGTTGACCTTTCGGACGGGCTGGGCTGGGCGGGGCGGGGCGCTCCGGGATCAGCCCGCCAGGCAGCCGCGCCGGACACTGCATCAAGTGCATGACGCAGCACAGAGTTCACTGCTCCGCTGCCTCCGCCTTCCCTCCCCGGGGCGCGCCGGGCCGGGCAGGGCCGGG
>NW_026267911.1:16222-18509 GCF_000697945.3 Frankliniella occidentalis
CGCTCCCCTCTCTGTCTCTGTCTCTCTCTGTGATGCTCCTCAAATAAACTTAAACCGCCCGCCAATATTTGCCCAGGGCGTGGCGTGGTGAGGCGCGGCGCAGGGTTATGGCGGTGCACTTGGAAGGTGCATTAGAGGTTAGACTGTAGCCTGCAACGATCCCAAACAGTACATTTATTTACGTCTCGGCGTGTGCTGGCCGTTGGTAACTATAACAATAATGGTAAGTAAACAAAATAAGATAAAAACAACTAGGCAACGCTTACAACTGGCCGAAAATGGAAAGAGAAGATGACTTCTTGTACAAACAACTCCGGTTACTGCAAGTTATCTCTTTTGCAAATGTCTTTCTGTCAGCCGTAAGGGCCTTACATCACGGCCGCGGCTCCGGCGCGACCGCACACGCACCTTTACAGAGGTCGTCGACGGGGATCCCCTCGCCGGGGTGGGAACGGCCGGGCCGGGCCGGGCCGCCGCAGCCCCGGCATAAGCACCGCCCACCGCGTTGATTTATGACGTCTCATCAATTTGTGGCACGCAGCACACGGCGCGACGCACACCGCGGGGCGGGGCGGTCGGAGCCCGACACCCCGCGACACCGCAGCCCAACTTAACAACGGTGCGCGTAATTGATGCGCGCGCGGCGCCGCTTATTCATTTGGCCCCTGGCTCGCACCTCAACGCATTATTTAAAGTTGAAAAACATAAAAAAGAGTTGAAGGTTGTAGGCGGGCAAGGTCTTTTTCTGCAAGCAATTCTGCCAAAAGTCAAAAAGAAAATATGTTTGCAAAATTGTTCTTCGCCCCCAATATGCAAAACAAAATAACAGAAATTGTAAAATTTAATATTTCTCGAAAACCTTGTCTTCGCCGAAGCGAAAGTGACGCGTGTCCGGCCTTTCGATTTCCCTGCTGCGACCTGAGCGATAGGGCGGCGGGGGCGGCAGGGTCTGCTTTTCTGCGGCACGCTGCGCGGTGGTGCCGCGCGCGTGAGACGGCCATCAGCAATTGATTCCTGCACCGCTCCACCCCGCCCCGCCCCGCCCCGCCCCACCTCGCCCCGCCGCGAGTCTCGGGGTAAAGGGTCTCGTCGTGGCCAGGTCGGGGCGGGGCGGAGCGGGGTGAGTGAGAGGGGCCACAATGGATCTCCATCTCTCTCCTCGAGAGCAGCGCCGGCGCCCGCGCCGAGCTGCAGGGGAAAGGAAAAGCCCGTCCGAGCGGCGGCCTGGGTCCTGGCAGGTGGCAGGGTCCTGGCGCGGGGTCCTGGCAGAGTCCTGGCGGGGTCCTTATCACGGAGTCGGGCGGCGAGGGCAGCGCGAGGCATTCCGCCTGGCATTCATGACGGGCAAATCGGAGTGAGGAGGGAGGGAGGGAGGGAGGGAGGGAGGGAGATTTGAAAAGTCCCAGCTTGTTGCTGACTGCCTTCCCCGCCCCCGCCTCGTCCTCCGCTCTTCAACGCCGATGTCGTGTCGCCAGTGAAAGGGGCACGAATCGAAGCAAAGGCGCGCGGTGCAGTGCCCATCATCTTACATTGTCTCATCGTTAATAAACAGCGAGAGATCGCCTGCACAACATTTGTTGCTAATGCTGAATCGTATAAATGTGCACAAGAGACGGCTGTGATATGGAGCAGTGCGCTGCAGAGCGCGGCGCGCCGCTGATAGAATCGTCATGTCCCCCGCGGCCGCTTAGCGCGCTGAATGTGTTGACCCCGCGGGGCGGCGGGCTTTGGCTTTCACTGGCCGGCCGGGCCGCAACCACCCGACCCGCTCGGGTTCAACAGGCAACAGGCGAGGCGTTCAGCGATTGGACAAGACAGGACAGCCCCAGTTAGTTGACAGAAACAAGCTCCTTGAGCCGAGCGGTGGCGGCGCGGTGCCCGGGGGGAGCAAGCGCCAAGCAGAGCAGGCGCCAGACCAACCAGAACGTAACGAGATCGGCGAAAGGCAAGGCTGCTTGCGCGTAAAAGTCTGCCATTTCGTCAGCGCGAAATAGTTTGTTTTTATTTTCACCCCCGGCCATTTGCTACTTTATTAGAGATCGTGATAGCAAAACCAGAATAATTACGCTGCTGCCTTGTAAAATGCGCGGAAATATAAAACTAACAGTCGTATCATTTCTTTTAAAGTTTATTTTAGCGGAGCCTCATCGAGCGGCTAACTAGAAGCAGCACGTGGAGCACAACTCATCAAACAGCGTCGTGACGCCGTCAGCGAGTCGCCACGCAGCCACGGCGTCGAGATGAAGCCATCACATCGGCCCTTCGGGGCTGATGGGCTGCGGGACGG
>NW_026267911.1:18559-20496 GCF_000697945.3 Frankliniella occidentalis
GGACACTGCATCAAGTGCATGACGCAGCACAGAGTTCACTGCTCCGCTGCCTCCGCCTTCCCTCCCCGGGGCGCGCCGGGCCGGGCAGGGCCGGGAGCACACAACAAAAGACATTTCATTATTCTCATCGTTCCGAATAAAATGCGGGGGAGAGGGGGAGAGGCTGAGGAGGCTGAGAAGAGGTCCAGGAGGAGGCTGAGGAGGTGGTTGAGGAGGTGGCTGAGGAGGTGGCTGAGGATGTGGTTGAGGAGGTGGCTGAGGAGATGGCTGAGGAAGAGTCTGAGGAAGCTGAGATGGTGGCTGAGGATTGGGATGCTGCGGAGGAGGGGACTTAGGCGAGGAGGTCGAGGAGCGACCAGGAATTCCTTCCGAGAGTGCCAAAGTCCAGGCGACCGAATCAAAGAGAGGCGCAGCAGGCGAGCGGGTGGCGGGTGAAAACCAGGGGTCCGTAACTTATCATAACGCAAACATACGTTAGTTACTGACTGTACCGAAATTGAAGTTATTTCTTAACGTTACGTTATTTATCGTATCAGTATGGCCTGCGTTATTTTTTATACGGTATCAAAATAACGAAGAAGTTTCGGGTACAGCCCTAAACTGTTAAGCATGTAACCAACCTAAGTTTGGTTTGTGAATAACTTATAACACGGATGGCGTGAGTTATAAGTTAGTGTTACAACTTTAACCAACGGCTTGCTGTTAACTAGTTTAGTTTATAACTTTAGTTCGGTTGGAGATTAACTGTTAACTGTATGTTACGATTACACCTTTAACAAACCGCTAAAAAAAGTTGAACCAGTGAAAGGGCCAAATACGCAGACACCGTGCCAAGATAAGCGTGTCCGGCTTCGGGGCCGAGATCGATTAGTGCCTTGCTCAAAAAGAAGAACTCGTCCTTCTGTCTAGCTTTTGCGGTAGGCACTCGCTATCGTTCCGCCTCGGGTTTGGGATTGGAGTGGGTGAGTGGGGTCGGCTGAGTCCCACCTGAGACTTGACTGGGTCTCGCTGTTTCCTCGCCTGGATCGTGAACAAATCTATGATGTCATCAGACCACATCCGAGGCAAATCCAGTCGAGACCGGAGCAGCTCAAAGAAAGAATGAAACTCAGGTTAAAAGCAACTCGCCAGCTTGGTTTCGATCCCACGATCGCTCGGTGTTTGTCCGAGACGCGACCCACTGGGCCAGGACGGATCTGTGGAGACGGCGGGCAGCGCGCTGGTCTGGTTCGCTCGGCAGTCGCCGCCGGCCACCGCTTGCTGCTGCCGCCTGCCGCGGCGAACGGCGGGCGAACAACAGCGGTGCGTTGCCTGCCCTCGCAGCGATCCGCTTTGGCTCAGAGGGTAGCGCCTCGAACAGGCACCGTGCGGACGGGGGTTCGACACCAAGCAGGCGAGATGCTTTTACGGATTCTTATTTCTTAGAGCTGCTTCGGTGTCGATTGGATTTGCCCTGGATGGCGTGAGGGAGGCGGATTTGTCTACGATCCAGGTCAGAGCGGAGGTCTGCATCGGTCCACCAATCCCTGTGGCGTCCGAGACCGACAGGTGCCAGTGAGATGCCCGAGCGGTCTACACTCTATCTCACTCGCACATGTTACTTTTCATGCGCTCCCGGGACTGGTGGACCGACCTATGAAGACCTCTGGGTCAGAGCTGACGAGTACTTTAGCAAATTGCGATGCGTTTCGGTAGGTACGGGGCATACCAATGGAGCGCAGAGCGGTAGTAAGAAGAACAAAAACGGAAGGTTGAAAGGCTCCCTCTACTAGGCAGAGTGGAGGAGCGCCGGGGGGAATGTAGAGGGCAGACGGGGAGGAGTGCGGGCGCCTCCCCACTTTCCGATTTTGTTCTTCTGCTTTATCAGAATCGACAACGTTTTAAAAGTTACCGCTACGTTTGTTGGTTAACTATAAGTTATGTGTGATAACACTAAC
>NW_026267911.1:24781-38850 GCF_000697945.3 Frankliniella occidentalis
CGGGACGATCCCCGGGGCGACTTCATAAAACTTTCCTTACGAGCTGCGGGCGGGGCGGCGGGGGCAGGGCAGAGCGATCCCGCCGCGGTGATCCCCGCCCGCTCGGCGTCGCGGTGCGCAGCAGCAAGGCGACGGGGGCGAGCCATTAGGTGCGGGGAAGTGCCAGCCGCACCGGCCCGTCCCAGGGGTTCAGGTTCAATTACTGGATCATCGCGGCCGGGGCGGGGCGGGGCAGGGCGAGGCGGGTGCGGCGCCCGGCGCGCGCGCAGGGGCGTGGCGAGCTGAGCGCACCGAGCGAGCCATTTTCGCCGCTCCTTTGCTGCTTTTGCGGTTTTGTAACGTTGCGCAATGATGGCAGGCAAGTCGGTCCAAAGGAGCTCCGCTCCGCACCAGCACAACATCACCCTCTTCATAGAAGCGCGCCCAGCCAGGCCACCCTGACCAGCCCAGACCAGACAGACACGCTTTCGATGTCATTAAAATCAGCTGGCTAGCCGCGCTGCTAACGATAGTAGGAAACTGCAATCATGAAGAGTGCTGCCCATGAGGAGCGGCGGAACGGAGACTTCAACGCACTGCAGGGACGAGAGACCACCAAACGCAACTGTCACAGGTGAAAGAGTGTCTAACATCCGTGCCATTTGCAGATGTAACTACATAGAGAGTAACTAATGGAACACTGTGAAAACATAATCGTATAGGTTTTAAGTGAAAATTTTCAATGAGAAATAGAACTTTTTCAATTGTAGAATAAGAAAATCTTTTATGACACTACCACAACGCATCGATCATCGATTTGTGATTCGTGACGAACAAAATAAACTGGTTTGTCGTAAATTTGCGATATACCGATCGTAAAAGACCGTAAATGGCACATTACAAAAGTGCATTTGCAAATCCCCAATAATACCCAAATGGTCGTGTTTGGACCTTTTGGGGCTTTTGCGTTGAACACCACACCATCAGTTTTGGTTCGATCGGGCCAAACTAAGTTGATGGACCATCAGGGGAATGCCTTTCTTTCGCTCCTCTCCCAAATGTACTAAAGGGGAAGAGCGTTGCTCGAGTATCGCGTGGGCCGCAGACCCGCGGCCCGCGGCCGGTAGCGGTTCTACCGGAGGACCCGTGGCACTGACCTTGGTCGTTGACACACAGTAGCGAGCAGCCTGAGCAGCCTCCCCCCGCGGCACCGCTGGCCGGACCCGCTCTGGGCCCCGCTCGCCCTGCCCCCGCTGATGCAACTTACAACCGCCCGCCCACGGAGTACACCGCGAGGCTGGTGTGAGCCTCCGGAGGTAACACGGTCAGAGGACGGTCAGGGACCAGGCACCCCGTGTAGCGTGGCTCTGCATCAGCTCTGCCGCATAGCTGACACTCTAGATAACAGGGTGTCGTCGGGACACTAAAAAATGTCGCACATGGGAAGAGGTCTCACAAATTGAGAGAAGTCAACAGTGAGAGAGTTCTCTTCACTACTTCACCTTGAGAAATATCTATGTCACTTACTTCCAATACTGATTTTAGCACGGAGTTTCTTTGAGTCTCTATGGATGGGGAAGGTCCAATCTAATTTTTGGTAAAAATTTCCAGATTTTTCCGAAAAGTGGTTCAGAAGTCATAGACATTTCTAGACAGTCGTCAATTTTGGGTCCTTCAGGTGCAACAGCAACAGTCCGAAATTTGGGCCCCTACACTTGTAAAATTTCGGAAATGTTATTGCTCTAGACGGTTCTCTAGCAAATGCACAGGCACTTTAATGTAGTCATATTTAACCATTGTCTTTGTCCTTGTTGACGAGGCCTCCGTGGAGGAGGAGATGCCCCTGCTCACAGTGCATTCCCCGTATCGGAAGCAGCTAGTCGTATGCAAAACAGCAACTAGTTCCACTCGATACATCTAGTCATATTTCGATCTATCGAAGCTAGCAGCGGCGGCGGGCGTCCCGTTCCAAGAACAGCACAGATCGCGCGGGGGAGGCAGGGCATCGCTCACGGAGGCATTGGCCCGGGTGCAGCGCGCCTGGAGGCGGGCCTGCTGGTGGCCGCCTTGCTGGAGGTGGCCTGGAGTTGGGCCTGGAGGCGGACCTGGAGGCGGGCCTGGAGGCGGGCCTGGAGGCGGGCCTGGAGGCGGGCCTTGCTGGAGGTGGCCTGGAGTTGGGCCCCTGGAGGCGGGCCTGGAGGCGCCTGGAGGCGGGCCTGGAGGCGGGCCTGGAGGCGGGCCTGGAGGCGGGCTTGGGGTAGGCTTATTGAGGGCGTCCGGGGGGTAGGCTGGGTGTGAGGCTTGGGACGCTTGGGGCGATGCGCCAGGGGGAGGGCCTACGGGTAACGGACGATCCTGGGGGTGAGCCTGGGGGAGGGATCTTGGGGGCGATCCGGGAGGCAAGCTTGTGGGCGGACCTGAGGGCGGAGCTGGGGGCGGAGCTGGGGGTGGACCTGGGGGCGGTCGGCAGCGCCAGAGACTAGGGATAGCTCAGCAGCAGCGCATTTACATGGCATTGAATAGTCAATGCGCGGCAGCGCGCGGCACGGCAGCGAGATCTAATAAGCCTTTAGCTCATTTCGCTGCCCTGCCTCGGCTCCGCCTCGGCCCTGCCGGTCGCGGGCCCCGGCCCGGGCCCCGAGCATCAGTTAATAATACGAGTGTGACATGTACCGAGAACGGCGACCCGCGCGGCGAGCAAGACTATCAGCCGCTTCCGACGAAAATAAAGTGGGGATGGTAGTGCCGCGGAACGAAATCAAATTATACCGGACTCATGTTAGCATATTTTCCATTTCCATTTACAAGCCGAGGAGGATGTGTATCGTTCGTTATGTTGCTGTATATGCATGGGACGGACGGGTGACAAGAGCAAGGCCCCGGCAAAGCAACACAATGATGGTCGCCACCTCCAGCGGCACCGGCAGAGCGCCCCGCCCCGCGGCGTCAGCGCAGCGCAGCGCGGGGGGAGGGTGTCGACAGAGCGCCGTGTCACCTCACCGCAACGAGAGTAAATATTATGCTCTGGCCGTCCTGGAGTCCTGCAGGCCTCTGGAGGGGCGCATGTGGGGTTGCGAAGTGCGAAGCGCGGAGGGAGAGCGAGCTGGAGAACAACTGGCCGGTGACGACGCGACGCTGGAGCTGCGTCTCACGACGGGCTGCTCGGCTCGTAAAGGGGGTCTCTCTAGAAACCCCCTCTTTTCCCCCCGGCCGCGGCCAGCGTGTCTCTGAGCGAGACGGAAAAAATGTTGGTGTCGACGTGTAAGACGGGAGGATTATTCGGAACGCCCGGCCGGCCGGCGGCCGCTGCTCCGAGGGCTAGCCTGGTCCTAATGGGGACGAGCGGGGACGAGCCGCGCGGGGGATCTGCCCTTTTTTATTTGCGTCTTCCTACGACTTTTCTTTATACCTTGCTTTTCGGTTTTTTCGTCACAATCCCAGCTTCGCTTCTCACTCTCCGCTATCCGCCTCGTGTAACTCGGCGGTCATCCTCATGCGACGCGTGAGAAGACTTCTTGGCCGCGCCGAGGCCACCGCGCCAACGAGGCGAGGGAAGTTCAGTCTCATCATTTGTCCCGAAACATAAAAAAGACGACATATTTTCTGTTCACAATATATTTTACTCGAGAGCAGGCAGCTAGGCTTGTCTTCTCATAATGATTTTCCCCTTCCCTTACGATAAAATACTTACAAAGCATGTACGCCCGGTTCTTTGAAAACTGCGAACGCAGAGAGGGTACACACGTGGTGAGGTATTTTAACCCGCTGAAGAGCACAAACGCACACACAGACATCTAAAGACAACATTAGCAACAACGACAACAGTAAGAGCGCAGTCTACCGCGCGGCTGTCACGTACGAGCGCACTCCAACACGCGTGTGTTATTGGCGTCGTAAAGTTGTCTCCTCTCCACTGCAGAGAGTGTTAGGGAGAGAGGGAGAGAGCGAGAGGGAGAGAGCGAGAGGGAGAGAGCGAGAGGGAGAGAGACGTTGACGTACACGACGAGGGTTGCAACGAAAACTATGAAGATGAAGTCGCCTGGGGGGAAGGCAAGCCCGCCTGGCACGTCTGTTCGACGGGACTGCCTACCCCCACGGCGCCTCACCGGCAGACCAGTGATGATGGCCACATCTCTCGGCACTACATCGCCACTACTTGGAGGCAACGCGCGCTCAGAGCTCAGCACACACATCCTCCCCGCACGTGTGACCCCGTCCTGCAGGTGCTGCTCCCCACACACACCGCGACGGCATGCCGAAACATTCCTGCGGGCTGCTACCGGTGTGGCGCGGCGCGCTGAGCCGTGCTGAGCCGGCTGAGCGGTGCCAAGTCATGAGAAATACCTGCCGCTGCCATGAGACCGCTGCTGCTGCTGCTGCTGAGCCCCGGCTGCCCCAATTAGACATGACACTGCTTGTACGCGGCGCGGCGCGTGCAGGCGTGCGGGGCCGGCAGACAGGACAAGCCACATGACCTGACTCTCGCGGCCCTCGCGGAATCTCACTGGCTGCAGTTCCTCTTTTATTTATTTTGGTGAGCGCGGTAAACGCTGACGCGGGCGTTCCCGACTAGGGGCGGGTATGATCTCGGAACGTATGATGGCTGACAAATTATTTCAATGCGATTTTATTTCCTAAAATGAGCTGTAAATATTTACGTGCAAATTCAAACCTGTCGCATAAGTATTATTTGTTGAAAAATTAAATGATACTCGCGCAATTCTCCAAGTAATTTACAATGCAATTTCCATATAAATATTTTTTGAACAAACAATGAAATTCGTTATAAGATGCTAAAATGAGAAAGACGCGGTTAGCATAGGAGTCCCCTAAAATCTTAACGTGGCTGCTGATTGAATAATCACGTCATACTGGCGCGGCTGTATTACGCAGATGGGAGGGGCCCTCCCGAATCCGAAGGGAAAATGGTCCAGATGGTCTCGGGTAGGCCGGGCTGCTGCGGCGGCCGGATGCGGAAGCGGCGGTTTTGGCCCCCCGGGTGGGCCGCACTTCACTACTTTGGGCCCCACCGCACGGAAGGTGTGTTCTCCCATGTCCCGCATCCATCGCATCATCGCGAAAACGAATAGTTGTAATAATGGCGGCAGCGCAGCCGCGTGGGGCGGGGCGGGGCCGCGCATGAGAGGAAGAAGAATGGAGTGGCCGTTGCATCACAGCAGCCGGCCCGGGCCCGGCCTGATGAAATAATGGAATAGAGAGAAGAGCATGGGAACGACAGGACGGCACCGTGTGAGCGAAAGAGAGGGAGATAGAAGGACGACGGTCGTGCGTTACTACTACTACTACAGGTCTGCGCACAACCTACAACCTTCTTCAGCATAAATATTTATCGCAAAGACGTAAGGCCTGATCGGTGTCACATTATTCAGGGATACCTTATTCTCATTCTCATCCTGTTACTGGTAATTCCATCTTTGGTATTTCTCTGCTTAAAAGCCTTTAAGTTACCGACAAATAATGTTTTAATTATAATAAATAATTTCTGTCTACGTTATCGGTACTGACAATATCTTCGCTGTTATCAGTAAATTGCTTAAAAAAATATACACAATGAGTAAAAAATTAGTCTGTAATCCGCTGCGTAAAACCACGGGTACTTTTACGAAAGGTAAAAAGAACAGAACCACAACGCAGCTGAGAGAGAACTGCAAACAAAGCTGCGAAAGGTTTGGCCACGGAGAGTGTGTGCCGAGGAGAGGCGGGGCGTGCTTCGCGGGGTGCGCACCAGCGCAGAGCAAAGAGAAGGGGAGAGCGAGAGAGAGGGATAGGAAACCTGTTCGCGATGAGTTAGAGGCGCAGTTTGCCAATGAATATCGCACTCGGGAATCATTGAAATTATGCGAATAAGGCGCGCTGCTCTTTGCCGCCCCGCCCCGAAGAGGAGACGCATCCAGGAAGAAGAACACACATCCCCGGGAGAGGGGGGCGGGGGGAGGGGGCGTGTAAAGAATGCAGCAGATCAAAGCGACGGACGGTGCGATCCGACCGAGGAAGAGATAAGCCCTCATCACACACACACACACACACACACACACACACACTCTTTGCACAAACACGAAGGCATAGGGCTTAAAGGCAGCGCTGGCGAGTCTTAGGCCCCTGCTCCCGCTGCCACCACACGGCTCGATTGATTGTCACCGCGATTAGCGTTCAGCGAGTTAAGCGCACGGTACGTTAAGCACCACTGCTACAAAGTAAAGGAGGGCCCTACGCGACGGTAATGACGGTGATCTGTACCCGCTCTATGCTAATCCGAAACACTCGCGGGGCTTTCCTCTAAAATCTGTTCCGCGGACAGCAATAAGATAGCGAGAGGGGAGAGAGACAGAGAGAAGAGAGGGAAAGCTCGCCGACAACCAGCGTCACGTCGTTACGCACCCAGCGTTACATCTGTAAGGACGGTGGTGGCGTGCCGCGGGGCGTGGTCGGGGAGCGGTTACACCGCTGTCACGCACTGCCGCGCCACTCCGCGCCGCAGCCGGGCCTGGGCCTCTGGCCTGGGCCTGGACCACAGCCTCCCGCCGGCGCAGCCCCCTCCCCGTTATTACCGCCTCATTTACTGGCCGCCGCTCTGTTTCCGTCCAGCCCGGCTCAGCTACCAATGCTACTGCTGCTGCTGCTCAGCCTCCATTAAAATATTACGGAGATGACACCACCGGCGGGACCGGCCGGCGGGCCGGGAGATGACAGCTCCATCGCGCCCGCCGCGCGGTCCAGCTGCTGCGGCAGCCGCGCCGACCGGCAGCGGGTGAGGATGAGAGGGAGGGGACGGGACGGGAGGGGAGGGGAGGGGAGGCGAGGGAGGAATGTCGTGCAGCGGGAAGGGAGCCTGCAGGTGAGAGGGTGCTCAGCCGCGGGCTGCTGAGCCGCGGGCTGAGCCGGCTCGGTGCTGCTGGTGTCCCTCTGGTCTGGTGGCCGCTCTGCTTCACTGGCCGGGCTGTTGCCCGCCCCGCCTCGCCCCGCTCTGCATTGAGGTTAACACTTGTTACGCTTGCGTCAGCCACCCCGCGCCGCGCCCCGCTACGCCCCAGCGACACACTATCACTGTTATCAGCGTCGCCCGCGCCGACCCTTATCGACGATTTGCGCGCGCCGTGCCGTGCGGCATAGAGCCGTTATGTCGCAAAACGACGGGGGGAGGTGGTGCCGAGAGGGGGAGGAGAGGAGTGGGTTGGGCCGCGGGGGGAGAGGGAGGGGGGAAAACTTGGAAAAGGGTGGTGCGGCCTCCTCATGTTAAAGCAAACAACCTGCTGCTCCTCGATTCATGGCAAGCAAACTAATAATAGCTGAGCAAACGCCAACGCAACATATTTTTTAAACGACATTGTTTTTTCTGTCCCCCCCCCCCTCACCCTTACCAACCTTCCTCTACCCCTCTCCTCGAGACCGTGTCGTGCGAGCGAGCCAGGATGTGCAAGTATAGGCGGGAGGGTGAGGGGGGAGGGGGGGGGGACCACCAGGAGCGCACTCGTCGCCTACAATTAACAAGCGGTCTTCTTCTCTCGGAGCGCCGCTGCGCCGCATGCGCGCGCCGCATCTTTCTTGCGCCCTCCACTCACAACTCTTATACGCTGCTCGCGGGTAATTGTTGCGCTGTGGAGGGGAAGGGGGCTTCCGGTAAGGGTTGAGACAAGGGAAGATTAATGGCACGAACGGAAAAAAAGGCACGACTAATTTGAAACCTTTTGCTAAAATTATAGCTTTTGTCTGTCCTACTGCACACGACACACTTTGTGTATGTTTCGATGCCAAAACATATATTTCTATGAAAAGTCAGTATTGTTAAGTTACTCGGATAAATAATTTGCGCAGCATTTTTTTTTCTGAAGTAGGGTTACATGTAATATTCACGACCGGCGCGGCCCTTTCCTAATTGATTCGCAGCTCTGCCGCCGCCGCGTTTATCACGAGCCTGTTGTTCGAAATGAATCGTGCGCGTGCAGCGGCCGAGCCGAGCCGCGTGACGTAACAATAGACGGGGTGCAATGGCAAATAAATTCCAGCTAACTGTCGAATTACGCATTCCGTCGGTACCGGGCGCTGTTGCTGCCGCCGCCGCTGCAGGGGTGCGTCCGGGTAACGTGGACGCGGGGGTGTGTTCCAGTGTTCCACGCGCGCCGGCCGCGGCGAGGTGGCCGCCGATCCAGCCGCAGCCCGCCCGCCGGCCGGCCAGCCCAGACCGCCCACACCGTTGTTGTCGCTCCTGCAGAACAGACTTGCTGTTCTCCGACGCGTCTGGTCGTGCTACGCGGCCCGGAGCAGGGCGGCGGCAGCGGCGAGCGTTCGGAGACAAGGAAGGTTGAATGCGATATCCATCAGTGCGCGCCAGTACAGTGTCTACAGAGGACACGTGGGCATGGTTCTAGCGTCAATTACTAATTTGATAGTGTGGGGTGGATTTTGTGGAAGCTTGACTGAGTATCACTCGTCAATTCGTACCGATTCCTACTCGCCAATGAGGTAACATACGGATCAGAGTCCAAGCGCCTGTTGGGTAGGCAAAATCTTGCTTGCTGTGCATGCGTGTGCTGCGGGGTGGCCTACCCTGAGTATCGCAGGCGCCCCGCTCGCTTACTTTACCAAATTAATCTGGACGTACTTCCACGACAATCGCCATGATCAAACAAAAAACTTTCCGCATGAGAAGCAAAAGCAGCAAGAAAGGTTTCCCCTCCCATAATTTAACATAATTTTCGGTTAAAAAAATCAATAACACGCAGCAGACGTTCGTGGCGATGACTCCCAACCAACCAGTCCGTTTCACGATCGTTTGACATTTCATTTCAGCGCGGCTGCCTGCGGCAGGCGGGGCCGGGCGGGTGCTGGCGCGGAGCGGTCGGCTGGAGGTGACATTCTCCCTGCTCCGAGATCGTTTTTGGCCGCCTACCTAGAGAGCGTCGTCGTGTGAATGGCGCGATAGCCTCGGAGAAGTATGTCAGAGCGTGCGTGTGTGTGTGCGCGCGGGGAGCCCTCTGCGTACGCACAGAGGCAAACGTGCGTCAGGATTGTTTTCATCCTCTGCAGTCATTCGTCAAGTTCAGACGGCACTACAGAGCTGCTTTGCCTGTAGTCCGCCGCTCCATTTCGCCCCCGCCACACACGCGGCAGCAGCGCGCTGCACTCGGCGCGCCCACGCGGTCAGCAATACGACCGATCGCCTCCCCCCTCCTCCTCCCCCGCCTCGCTCCCGTATGGAAGGCCGCGCCAGTATCTGGGTTAGGTCGCGTCGTAGCGCGCACCAGGGCGGCCAACTGTGCTGCACTGCGACTTTCCTGGGCAGTTGGTGGTGGTAACCTGCTCCAAGTCAACAATGTGGTCCCTTCGAGTATGACCCACATCTACTATCCCGACTGTGAGGAAAAACAACGTTCATATATTGGGAGAAATGAATAAAACAAAGTTGTAAATAATTATTTCGCGTTTGAAAAATAAAGTTGGTTAGTTGTTTACAGGCAAAAAGCACTGGCATCAAAGAAAAAAATTGTTTCAGCAATTACTGTTTTGTTTACAGTGTAGCCTATCACGGAGGCGGCGGCTCGCTAGACATCCACCTCCTCCTCCTGCTGCTCATCCCCAGGTGACTAATAGGCGCGCCGCTCTGTTCAAGGCAGGCGAGCCGGAAGTAGTGGCCGCCCGGGCCGGATAGAGCGGCACTCGGCAGTGCGACGCGTGTCGCGGGGCGAGGCGTGGCGTGGTGGGGCGTGGCGGGGCGGGGCGGGGCGTGGTGGGGCGCGGGTGCGGCGGGGCGCAGGCCGGACTACAATGGCGCACAAGTCGTCATGAGGGCTTATGGGTCGGCTGTTGCTGCCGCCGAGCGCTTTCAGCACGAGGCTCCGGCTCCGCCAACCTTATCGCCAAACCGACCCGGCCTGGCCACGGCTCTGGCAGGTAAAACAAACATACAATCTCCCCCTCTCTCTCGCTCTCCCGCACACACCCGAAGGCGTTCCGCAGGGCTGGCAGCCTAATGAAGGAAACGCTTCCATTAGCGAGCCTGGCCGGTCAGGTCCAGGAAGTGGGCGACGGGCAGCGGCGGGGTGTGCGCACGCCACGCCAGCGCCGAGAAGAAACAAGACGACTCACTCGGCGGCCCAACCGCCCTCACGTCCTCACCATCGCCACGACTGACCGAATATTGAGGAGGGGAGGGGGGACCTTGAGTCACCGCTTCGCAACAATTACTTGCGCAGGCACAATACAATTGCCCGGCGAGTGTTTCTCCCGCCTCTCCCCGCCTCTTCCCTCCTGCTGCCCCTGCCCTTCCTCTTTCGCTGCACACACTCACACACACGACTGCTGCAGCGCGTATGTGTGAGTGTGCGTTTTGTTTTCCGCGGTGTGGTGCAAAACCCCGGCGTTGTGTTTTCAGCCGCTTATCAAGAAGAAGACGACGACGAAGAAGAGGGAGGAGGAGAGGAGGCAGCGCTGCTGCGCCACGCCAGGCCACGCCAGGCCACGCCACGCTCATCGCTGCCGTTTCAACACGCGGGCGCCGCGCGCTCATTTGAATATTAAATGCAACACGCACAGACACACACACACACACACACAGGCACACACACGAGAAGGGAGCGGTGGTTCGAAGTACGATATGAACGCACTGTAAACTTTTACGTTCACTTCCTGTATCGAAGATACATTACTGACGAGGAAATCGACAGTGTAACTGCGTCACGCAGGAGCAAAATAAATGTGAACGTCAAAATGAATCCATGTAGGCATTGCTGCTGTGCGAAGGGGAACGGCGCAACGAGGTCACGGCTCTTAGGCTCGTAATTATTTCGCACATGTCATCCATGCACCATGTCATCCATGTATTCAGGAGCGCTGCAGGAGATGATCGGGGACCCCGTCGCGCAGCAAGGCTAGCAGCAGCTCTGCCTTCCATGTCGAGCTTCATGAGTCTCCTCGCTCTCTCTACAACAGGCTGCCCTTGGCATCTGACCCTATCCCAAACCTAAAGGCACTCGCACGCCCCCAACCGGAAGGCTCCTTTCTGCAAATATTACCGTGATCAGAAACTTGGCCCGAGAGCCGAGGGCCGTGGAGGAAGGTTGCACACACACAGAACGCAGTCCGCAGTTTTACAATCGCCGAAGAAGATTCTGCGTCCGGCAATAAGCGCCGTCCGTTCGTTAGCGCTTAAACACAGTCCCATAATTACAACAGGCAACAGGCCCCCCTTTTGTTTCCGCGTTGTTCTTCAGCCGATGCTTTATCAACACGCAAGACACTTATATCCGCTCATTAATTGGCCAACAGCCGCCAGGCTCGGCCCGGTTCGGCGAAGGCTTTCTTACATTTGCTTTGCGAACCTGCGGGTTATTGGTTCTATGGAAGGAAATCGTGTCCTATTATTATTTCAGAAGTCTGCACCCCTCTCTCTTTCTCTCACCCAATGCTGTGTCAAAATCTCCTTCCACGTATAATCGTAAAACTAAAATCCGCCGTGTGTGTGTAGCATATCGATCGCGCGCTCTGTATACCTGAGCGTAAATCATCCAGCTCATGCAGGCATTACCCTGTTACGGGGGTGACCCGGTGTCGGGGCCGACCCGTATAGTATGGATAAACCCCATGCAAGGAGGGGCGGGGTCTCGTCGTAAATCTGTCCGGCCGTAACATAAACGTACCTGACGCCCCGGACAGACGAGCGCAATTTAATTTCGTGTAAGTGTATGAGAGAGGCAGTGGGGGAAGGAGAGGGGAAGCAAAGAGAGTGGGATAACGCGAGATCACGGGGGACGCGCGATGGGGCTTTTAGGCCAGGGAATTCTCTCACACATCATTTTCAAGACTACGCGGCCGGGCCGCGTGCGCGCACGTTTGCCTGCAGTACGTATCGCGTTTTTTGTTATTTTCTTTCGTGTTTCTATAGGTGTTTTTTTGCTTCTTATTTTTTCCTTTTATAGTTTTGCTCGCTTGCGCGGCCTGCGGCGGCGTGGCGCAGCGTGGCGTCACAGACCTGCGTTAATGATAATGAGCCTGGAATTAAACAAAAGGACTTTACGACAGTCGTCGTTTGTGTGATTCCGTCAACATGATGTGATACCCCCGACGTGCGCGCTCACACACACACGCACACTCACACACGCACACTCGCTCGCATACGCACACACACGCACACTCACACACGCTTTACGCACCGCCCGAACACAAAGACACCGCCGCGACATGGTGAGCAGCACGGGCACATCCGTCAGAAGGTAATTAAAAAGGAGAAGGGCGAAGGGAAGGTGCGGCGGACAGCAAAAAGGACGCGTCTCTGTACTTTTATTTTTCTTCTCTCTTTCGCGGTCCTTGTCAGAACAAGAGTACCCGACCCGCAAATAGCCGTAGATCAAGCCACACAAATTCCAGAGCTCGAGAGACGTACTTAAGCGCGCGGGGTGGGAAAAAGCTCGGCTTTTTCTCATGAGTCGGTGTGCATGTGTGTGTGAGTTTGCACGCATGTTTGTAGTGGGAGGGGATGTTTTTCGCGCAGGGTGACCCCTCACCGACGCGACCAGGCGGTAAATTCGATCAGTGGGAGCAACGAACCAGATTTGAAACGGTTTCGGATAGACGCAGCGGTATAGAGAAAAACAACAACGTCATCCTTTCTTTTTTCAGGCTCTAGGTCCGGTGGGAAGGACCAAGGGTGTGAAGGAGGGAGAGAGAGGTGGGGGAGGAGGGCTGACAAAAAATGCGAAGGAGGCGTGAAACTCCTGACCGCCGGTGGACGGCCTCTGAGCGCTCTGTGGCTGGGCCACCCGGCCAGCAGGGGACTACCGTGGCCACAGAGTCACACTCATATGGCTTTAATAACCGCTGTTTAAAATGAGCGCTTGACGCCAGCACCGAGCGCGGCGGTCAGCGCCAGTCCAGTAGCAGCAGAAGCAGAAATAGCAGTGAGCGAGCCCCCGCCTCACGACCCAACGCCCCATATCCCGCCTCCCGCCACGCCAAACTTCTTAAAACATTCTAACTAATTACAAGACAATTATTCCCTCATCAGCCCTAAGGAGAGGCGGGTGAGACCCCCCCCACCTCCTCCCGTCCCGAGCGTCGCGCCGACCTTCGCGCTGAAAGTAAGAGACCCCCTCCCTCCTCGCCGCGTCGCCGGGGCGGTAATCGAAAGCAGCGCACGGAGGTGACATCACTTTCCTTATTTGCACGGCTCGTGCCCCGCTCCGCCCCGCTCCGCCCCGCTCCGCCACGCCCCGCCCCGCCGCGGCGGGGTCCGCGCCATGAGGTCACCGTGAGGTCACGCAGCCCGATCGGGGGGTGACGCGGGCTGCGCGGCAACGACGCATCCCCAGGTCTGGTCCAGACGGAGGGAAACGACGCTCAGATTGCACTACAACATTGTACAACGGATAAGCCTATTATTGGATTACCCCCGGATTTGCCCTGATTGCCCTGGATTTACCCCAGTTCCACCCAATTTATCCTGATTACCCTCTGGACTCTCCCTGATTACCTCCCTGGACTCCCTGATTACCCATGGATTACCCCCTTGGATTGTTTTAGGCCGTGTCTAGCGGATAGCCAGAGTCGTTTCCTCCTCGGCTACGTCAAACGTGTGCGGCTCGCAGCTTCCCCGCCTTCCGGAAAAGCACAGTCTGCGGCGTCGCGACTGGCGTCAAAGGGCGCCGACCGGCCGTGACTGACCTTTAGCGGGAGGCGTAGGAGTCGCCGGGGGAAGTCGGACCCCGTGCAGCTCGTCTCGCACACTCGATGGGGCCTCGCGGCCCGGGCCAGCCCAGCTACGCCACCGACCTTTATCTCCGCCTGCTTGGAGGAGGAGGAAGTGACACGCTGTGCAACGCGTGCGAGGCTGGAGCGGGGACTGGGGCAGAGCGAAGGCTGGACCGCACGGCCCAATGGCCAAGAGGACAGCGGACAATACGCCGCAATAAAAGCCGGACGGGTTCTTTTGAAAGGGAGGTGCTCGGCGTTGGGCTAGGCAACCGGCCCTGGCTGAGCGCAGGGGGGTGGTCGGGTGGCCTACCCCCACGGCGCCCTCGCTGCCGGCAAGGAGCAGGTGGAGGAGGTTGTAGTTTGTCAGCAGTGTAGGGTGGGGCGGG
>NW_026267912.1:0-950 GCF_000697945.3 Frankliniella occidentalis
CGCCCCGCCCACCTCGACCGACCGCTTCCCCGGCCGTGCGCCCGCGGGGCCCGGGGCCCTTGGCACGGACGACGGCGGCGACGGAAAAAGGGGTGGTGGTGTACCCGGATCACGGGAAGGACTGACTCGCCCCCCACAGCCACGCCTTCTCCACGCCCCCTCAGAGAGAGGGAGAGGGAGGGAGGGGGAGGGAGGAAGGAATCTCTTTGGCGATTGAGCTTTGGCTCCCGCAATAATATTTCAAACTCTGTCTTAGACGTCGCCTTCTCGGGCTTTCTTGTGTGTGTGCGCGTGTGTGTGTGTGTCAGTGTGGGGCGTGGTGGGGCGTGGCGGGACATGTGCTGCTGCGTGTGCGCCGGCCCTGACAAATGTGTTGACGTGGATGAATCGGCTAGATGCGTCCCCCCTGCCCCCACCCTACTCTCTCCCCACTCCCTTTACAGCCTCCTTACCGTACGTTGGTCAGGCGACAACCCCCCTCCCCCTCTCACCCCCTTTATCCGCTCATATCACCCCCGCCTCCCTTTCCCCTTCTCAAACCAACTCTCCCCCCTCCCCCCCTGTCTCTACACTGTCTACTCGCCTTTCCCCCCCCCCCTCTGAAATCCCCGTGAAAGCCTTGCTTCCCTGCCGCTCCCAGAAAGTGACTTTAATCGTCATCCCTTAGCCCCTTGCCTCTTATCCCCACTCACCCCCACCAACCCTCCGCATCAAAATGTTAATGTGTCGTGGTGGTGGTGGTATGGTCGATTAGCAAAAGCCAAAATCGGGAAGGGGATGAGGTACTGAGAGGGGGGGGAGGGAGGTAGGAGGGTTGGAAGACGAGGGGCTGGATTCCGATGTCGGCGAGTTGTTCCGTGAGCTTGCATTAATTTTCACGTCGTCAGTCTGCGGTTAGTGGTTGGGGGACGCTCGGGTTGTTAGCAGGAAGGGGGTTGGAGGTGGGGGTG
>NW_026267912.1:5265-5787 GCF_000697945.3 Frankliniella occidentalis
CTGCCCCGCACCGTCCGGCCCGGCATTCTAGCGGGAACTGGGTGGGTAACCCAATATCGGTCTGGCCTGGCACGTCTTAGAGTACAATGGGGGGACAGGCCCAGCCCAGCCCGGCGGGGCGCGCCGCCTCGTCTCCGTTATTGGCTCAGCGGGAAAGGGAGAGGCGGGCGTGTGTCGTACACAAATATACCTGCTGTAGTGTACGGTAAGGCGTGCCTGGAACGCAATTGGGTTGCGTAGCGGGTCGCACAAAAATACATATCGCAAATGTTGCACCACGGCAGGCCGGGCTAAAATGTGTGCATGGGGAGGTGCGCATGAGTTTATCCAATGGAAAGGAGAAAAAGGTGTAAAAATAAATTGTATACATCAAAGTTGACTGATTTTCTTGTTGCCGCGGGCGCGGGGGTCCTGCAGCAAAGGTGGCTGAAGGCTGGAACAAACGCAAACTTCAAAAGGAATGCCGAGTTCTGTTTGTGGTGCAGGCGTAACTAGGTACGAAATGTAGCGGGGAAGGGGGGG
>NW_026267912.1:6227-7027 GCF_000697945.3 Frankliniella occidentalis
GAGAGAGAGAGAGAGAGAGAGAGAGAGAGAGAGAGAGACTTACACCCCCTCGCGTGAATCTACACTCTAAATTGAAAAAAAAAAAATGTATCTATTGAGGATGCGTCTTTCAGAACATCTAAAGTAGATAGAAAGTCGTCTCTGAACTAGACACATAACAGTTATTTGTACCTAGGCTTGATACAGATTGCAACTTCCAAGATACAATTACATTTGCATCTATTAAGGATGTGCTTGATGGCGCATCCTCGCTGGATACAAAACTCCGCCCTTTCCTATTTAGAGTGTAGGCGGGTGAGCAAGGCTAGAGGTAGTTATGTCGACTTTTTAAAAGTTGTGTGCGTATACTCACGTTAGGACTGCCGTAGTAGAACGCTGAGCTTTGCCGCGGAGTGCAGACGGCGAGTGTTAAGTGTTGAGCCTCGTGCACAGGAGGTGGTGAGTTTAACCAGCCACCCGCGTCGGCCCTTGGCGAGAGCGAGGTGCTCCGGGGGAGAGAGAGAAAGAGAGGGGGAGGGAGAGGGAGAGGGAGCGAGCGAGAGCGAGAGCTGCTCACTCGCTCGCATTGATACTGGTTGGCGCCGTGGAAATTAAACATAAACAAGCAGTGTTAGCGTTAGCGGGCGGGGCGGCCTAACTGCGTGTGCCTCGGTGTGCCGTTGCTACCGGGGAGAGCGAGAGGGGAGAGCCCCGGTAGGGCGTTGTCGTTTCTCCCCTGAAGGGGTTTTGGTGTGAGGAGGGAAGCTTATCTTGATTCCCCCTCCTCTCCCTCCCCTCTGCTCATTCACTCCCCTGCCCCC
>NW_026267912.1:8577-12741 GCF_000697945.3 Frankliniella occidentalis
TGCAGCCCCCCCGATCGCTGGCGGGTTGCCTACCCTCTCTGCCGCAGGCGGTGCTCGGGGTGCGAAGGCGCTCTCCAACAACCGTGTGATGATCACGGTCACGCTCCTGCGTGTGCGCAGCTGTTGCAAACAGTTTAGGCGGCTCAGGGCGACGAGAGGAGCGAGAGGGTTGGCCACGAGGGTCTTGTCGAGTTTGTTGGTGCCCCGGGTCCGGGGAAGGGGCGGCGGGGGCGGGGTGACGCTCTTGAGGCAGCTCTTGAGGGAGCAGAGGACGATTGGGTCGTTAGGCTGCCGTGGGGGGAGTGTGGTGGGGATAGAAGGGCCACCCGTCAATGGGTTTGCTGAGGCCTGCCCTCCCCCCTGAGGGCCCCCGTCCGGGCTGCCGGCGCCCCTCAGGGTGTTGCGGGGGATCCGTCTAATACGTCTTTTGACCCGGCGGCGCTGAGTGTGACCCGCCCACGCCAACACCAACCACCCGACTCCGCCCACTCCGGTCCAAAACACTGAAAAAATGTTGCAGTCACGACTAAACTAATTCTATGTCTAAATGGCAATGTTCGCACTCTAAATGAGTAAATTACGTCCTCAAAGGACTATATTTTCTCCCCAGCGAGGATGCGTTCCTGGAGCACATCTCCATGGGTTACAAATTTGTATCTAAACTAGACACACAAAGATTATTTGTACATATGCTAGGTATAAGTTGTAAGTTTCCAGATACAAATTTGCTTTTATATTAGTGACGTGCTGAAACGCGCATCCTAACTGGACACACAGTTTTTCTTTCCCATGTGGAGTGCTACCTATCAGAAAACAAAAGAAATAAAAAGCCGTCCAAAAGTCTAAAAATGGTGAAATTTTCTTGAGAGCAGTCGCTGTACGCTCTGAAGCAGTGATGTGATGTAGCCTTCGTCGAGCCCTTCGCCGTGGATCGTGGCCCCAGTGCTGCGTTGCGGTGGGGTGGCCTAACACCCTCGCGTCTAGCTCCGCCCCTGGCTCGCGCTCCGAGTGAATTGCCTCCATCCGATTAATGGGGAAGCGCAGAATGGCTGTGTGCGGCGGGGCGGGGAGGAGCACTGTCAAACGCTTCAGAACGAGATTCCTTGTCTGTCCACACTGGAAATCCAAGTGTAAACGCATTTCACTATACCTGCACGTGTGTGATTCTTCTTCACCATGCACAGTACCAGAAGGTGAACGAAATTTTAAAATTTCTATGCAGGTATACGCATTTTGATCAACTGATCGTACAACTTTCCACACATTTTTGAATTTGGATGCCCAGTGTTAGTGTGTCGTTGGGAATAGTCCTTAATATTTACTTTGTTACGCAGTGCTCTTCGTATTACAAAGCAGTGCTTAGCAAAGTAACGAAAATTCTTTGTGACTATGGGTGTACATTAAGAAAACCATGTTGGGATAGCTCAATCCCTCGCCACGAAGCATAGTTAGAGACCTGTTTCTCGTAAGCATTTCGCAGTGCGGGGGGCCGCGGGGTGGCGCCTGCGAGGGCGACGCTCGCTCGCCACATGGGCCTCTCTGTTGGTTGGAATTGTTCCCGGACGTCGTCTGGAAGGGCAGACCTCCCCTCTCGGCACTATGGAAGTTGCCTCCCCCCCCCCCTCCTGCCGCCGAGCACCTCCTCTGTTGAATTGACACATGCTCCCCCGGGGCTGCCGGCAACGCTGCTCGTCGCCGCGCGGGGGGGGGGGGGGGGGATGTCGCTGTAACTGCGTTACATGTCGTTACACTGCGAAATGCTGTTTAGGTAATTCTGATTGTAAATTGCCTTTCGACGAGTAATAAATAAAACTGAGAGCGCGTGAAAGCCTTTTGGTTTTTGACCATTTTATCCGCTATCTCCCTCTCTCTTTCTCTCTCTCTCTCACTCGAGCTCTCCTTTTGGATGCTGCTGCTGTCCTATCCAGGCTGACTTGCCACACACACACGCACGCGCGCACAACACAGCCAATCGGAGCCGATGCACTGGAGACGCAATTGTGCGAATGTCGCACACTTGTAGGTGTGTGTGAATGCCCATTCGTCTCAAGGGAGTAGGGGTGGTAGTGTGAATTTTCCTTTATATTTCACACATTTGTGCCTCCATATGTGTAACGAGTGGCGTTCACACACCTGCAGGTGTACGAATGGAATGCGCACATCTACAAGTGTGAGACGTTCGTTGCTCGCTGCAGACACACTCGCTGGCGCTCGGGACGCTGCCGCTGCCATAGTGGAGGGTCCGGCGCTGAGGCGGGCCGAGCCCGCGCCGGGGCCGCCGGGGCCGCAGCTCGGCCGCCATGGCCGTGTACTACTACGCCTCCAGGCTGTGCGGCTCCAGCTTCTCCTCCTCCAGCAGCGCCTCCAGCCTGGAGCAGCCGGAGGAGCCGGCGGGGGTGGACGTCGGGGTGGGGACGGACGACGGGGACGTGCTGGGGCCGGCCCCGGGCTCCGCGTCGTGCTCGGTCGAGACGCAGGCGGGCTGCTCGACGCTGACCACCCACGCGACGCAGACCGTGCAGACGGGCGTCGTGACGACCGTGGTGCTCGTCGAGGAAGAGCCGCGGGGACGCCGCCGAAGGAAGAAGGTGAGTTTGAGTCGTGTGGTGACAGCAGCACCTCGACGGTGGTGCTGCCAGACAAAAGTGGGGCACTAGAAACGTGGCAACATTTGCCACACCCTTCAAGTGCGACAATACCGGAACAACAAAGGTGGTTACTAATTGTTGGTCCTCTTAAGGGTGCTAAATTTAAGTTCCTTTTAAAGGTGTTGAATGTTTGTGCCTTTCCAGGGGTGCATTTTTTTTAATGCGTCTCTAAAGGTTTATTCAAAGTCAGTAATAACACTCCAAGAAAGGTTAGAACGTCCCTCTGGTTTCCCAGTTTTTTTTAACGGTGTACTTTTATATATGTGGCCCCTCGCTGCACATTTCTTTCGATAAAAAAAGGAAGTTCTCCTTTCCTCGAAACCGAGGAGACCCGGCGGTGGAAACTGCTTCCGCTGGTGCCGGAAACCATGCCGCTGCGGTCTCGCTGCCTTGTAGGAGGTACCGGGTTTGAAAGGGCGTGTAAGGCTTCGCTAGCTCAGCAATAGAATATGCGTGCCCTCCCCCCCCCCCCTTTCCTCTCTGAGCTGCCCGCCACGCCCCTCTCTTTGTGCACTGCTTCCCATGGCTACAAATTAGGAGGCGTTCCACCACGCCCCGCTGCGCCCCGCCCCGCCACGCCCCGCCACGTCCTCGTCGCGGTGTGCCCGAGAAAAGGCGCGCGCATCGCCTCACTGCCCCTCCCCCTCCCTTCCCCTCTCCATCCCTCAGCTCCTCGGCGTGGACCCAACTTTTATTGGAACCGAGGCGCGGAAACCACTCCCTCTCTCTTGCCGTACACGAGATTGCACAGAAAGTTTGATTCCCAATAATGCCCATTGATTCCCCATCCCGATGATGATCCCTGCAGGCGCGCCCAGTTGTTCACATGATTCGGCCGCACACTAAACCCTTAGGCATTTTAATGTGCATAAACATGCAGAATTTTATACAGCCATAAATGCACAAATTTTATGCATGGTTATAGTTATGCATAAAATTTTGCATAGTACTATTATGTCTGTATAAAATTCTGCATGTTTTTGCGCAACACAATACATAAAGATTTAGTGTGTCGCCCCGTCGATGTGGAACTGAAGACTCGATACGATAACTTTTGAGTCCCCTCTGGCCCGTGCAGGCCGTGGGGGCGTGGCGGCGGGGTGGCGCTGTCTGCACTACTGTTCACCGCGGGGGGTGGGGGCTATCCGAACTGCTGCCCGTTACGCTGTCGCTGCCCCCCTGCTGCTGCTGCGCCTGGCCGGTCGGACGGGGTACGACAACCTCGTCATGTTTGCGTGTGACACAATAGCGCGGCCTCGGCGGGGGATGGGGTGGGGTGGGGTCGTGGTGGGGTGGGTGCCGGGATTGTCGCGGGGTGTGGCAGGGCGTGGTGCGGCGGGGTGGGGCTGCCAAAGGGCGCGGAATAGTCAGGAAGCGCACGTGACTGCTCTGCCTTTGATGCAAACCAACCCCCGGCCCGGAGTGTGAAGAGAGGCCCTTGCGCTGCTGGAGTAGCACTCTGCTCCCCGCCTTCCAGTCTCTCTCTCTCTCTCTCTCTCTCTCTCTCTCTCTCTCT
>NW_026267912.1:14642-15906 GCF_000697945.3 Frankliniella occidentalis
GGGGGGGGGGTAAAGATTGTGGCCCCATGGCCCATTCTCTTTGACCTCATTCAGTTCCTTTCATCGATATTTTTCCCCCCGAAAATTTTCGCCTCTACGCACTTGCATAGAGAGGTGTTGGGCCATCAGTATCGGAGCTAGAAAGAGTTAGAGAGATGAAATATAGCTTAACCCAGACTGCAAATTATCCAAAGGATTAAATGTAAAAATAGGACAACCAGAAAGGAAAATAACGACACCACTTCATAAAGAGAACGTTATTAAAGATCGCAGCAGCGTCGCCCAAGAGAGAGAGAGAGGAAGAGAGGGGGAACGGGAGGTCGGCGGCATAGCTAGAGGTCCAGCGGCGGAGGAACCTTTGGCATGGATATTCTTTTGATGTATGCCGAAGCAGTGGTCCTCTCTTTCTATTATGCCCGCCCCGCCCCGCCCCGCCCCTCGGGCTCACTCAATATGGGCCGGGGCCTCCCCTAACTTAGTTTGGGTACGCCCGCCCCGCCGACGTTCGGCATTACTCTGCGCACACGCCGGCCTGCTGTGTTAGGCTCGAAGTGGTGAGGGTTGGGCGGGGCGCGGCCGAGGGTGGAGGGAGAGAGAGAGACAGAGAGAGAGGGAGAGAGAGAGAGGACGGGTGAGAGAGGGTTCCGATGTCGGGGCAATAGTCCTATTCTTTATCTTAATAAACCCCGCTTCCCTTCTTTATTCCTCCCCTGTGCCTCTAGCGCTGCTGCACCACCGCCATACCGCCGCTGGCTAGTGCTGCCCCCCCCCCTCCCTCCTCCCCCAATCCTCCCCCATGTCGTCCGGCCAACACCTTATCCCTCCCCCGGGCCGGCCAGACTGTGCTTATCTGGCTCAGGCGAGGGCTGCCGCTGCCGTAGGGGCGGCGAGCTGGCCGTGCCCGGGCCTGGCCATCCGTTACGAGGGCTGATGCCCCCCCCCCCTCCGTCCTCCTCCTCCTCCTCCTCCGCCCGCATGAGCCGACCAAATCACGTCGCGGCCCGGACCGGCCTTGGGGGTTTGCTGCACTAACCTCGAGGAGATAGGTAGCAGTCCCGCACACCCCATTGTGTTTTTTATGAATTTACTATTTTTTTCTTATTTTCCATTTTCCCGTTTAACTACGCACTTGCAAGTGTAAGCGCGACAAACTCGCCCGGCCGCTTCTCCGTCATTTCCGCCGATTCCAACCGAGTGGATCCTCGTAATGGCTCGTCCTTGCCCGTGCGATTCTTCTCCCGTTTTCCGTCATTCTTCCGTAAAA
>NW_026267912.1:16412-19045 GCF_000697945.3 Frankliniella occidentalis
CTCTCTCTCTCTCTCTCTCTCTCTCTCTCTCTCTCTCTCCCTCCATCCCTCATTCCTCTCACCCTCCATTCTCGCTCCTCTCTCTCTCCCTCTCCCTTTCCCCCATCCTCTCTCCCTCTCTCTCTCCCTTTCCCCCATCCTCTCTCCCTCTCTCTCTCCCTTTCCACCCTCCTCTCTCTCCCACCCCTCACAAGGGATATGGCAACTTTGCTGCGTCTTGTTCGATATACTACGGACGTACCAATTTCGTTTGCTCGCTGAAGTTACGGAAGCGGAGGTGACGCCAAATTCTAGGCAAGCCATGAAGGATTGCCGCGTGACAGGCGATGCATGTGGACCAAACAATTTCAGATTTGCTCTTAAGCTGGAAGGTTAAAATTTGTCATAACTCTATTTAAACACCAAAGAATATTTTTAGATACCGGTGTAGAGTAAAACAAGACGCTGGTCTCAGATTGCATCATTTACTTTCGCGATCCGTTGACGGCAGGAACTTGTTTTGTAGTGGGTGGAGGGTACTTTTTGTCTTGGGGGAGGGCGGGGGCAGATCGGTTCCCCGAAAGGGCGGAGCGCGGAGCGTGGGGTAAATGAGGTAAGTCAGCGAAATTGACAGGCTCTGGTAGGGACGGGTAAGAGAGGAAAATAGGGAGGGAGCGGAGGGAGGGGGGGGGGGGGGGGGGGAGGGGGTAGGAAAGCGACCGCTTTTGTACCATTACACTGACTGCCCCTTAAAAGTGCATCTCGGCTGGATCTCGACCAAAACAGCATATTTTAACAGCCCTGCAGAACGGACAAATGCTTAGTCGCACCGCTACTGAATTTTTGGTGTGCTACTTTTTTGTGATGGCGCTTAAAGCGCCCAAAATAGTACCTCGGCGTGCTTCCACTGGAAAAATAAAGGTGTCAACTCATTTTTAAATGGCTCTAAGAAAATTGCCAAAGGCACTTATTTTTAGCACCTTTTGGGTAATTTAGTGCCCAGTTTAGTGCCTTTGTTAGGCACTAAACTGAAAATGTGTTTAGTGCCCTAGGAAAGGCACGACTTATCACTTTTGTTTTCCAGTTTCTTCAAAGGCCAATTTGACATTTTCTCATCATCCGTGTAATAAAGGTGCGATCCAGTGCAGTTTTGTGCTCCCCGTGATTTAGTCGCGAAAGGGTGTGTACTAATGTCTCTCGCCCCACGCTCCCCACGCTGCAAAATAAATCCCCCTCCCTTTTTTTTAACGATGATTTAATTGAACCACTCGGACGCTTCCTGCCCGGGGGATCGCTCAAAAGGATGCGTGTGCAAAAGAAGGGGGAGGGGGTGAATGTTCGTATGGGTGTGAGGCGATTAGCATCAGAATGTATTTTGCGTTTCCCATGTGTATGTGGCGAGATGCCAAGCCGGCTCGGCTCGCCGCTTGCTAACGCTGCTCGGACGTTACAGCACGTAGCAGGGCGTAAGGCCGTCCGACAGCGTGCTTGGTGGCGCCGGCGGCCACCCCTCCTTTTTTCTTTTTTTCCTTCCCTTTCACTGCTCCCCCTTTTTTTTCAATTTTGCGGAAGTACACTCTAAATGTCTAAGGACAATTTTTGTAACTAGCACCGGACTTCTGTGTGCATAACTAGCTCAGATACAATATTGTAACTACCAACACACATTTAGTGACTAGCAAATCACAATATTGTATCGGAATTCAGTTATGCACGCAGAAGTCCGGTGCTAGTTACAAAAATTGTCCTTGACATTTAGAGTGTAGTAAAATTATGGGTAAAGGATGAGTGATGGATCAAGTGCGGTCTTGTTGCTGTAGGCTGATGCGACTGCTGCTGCGGCTGCGGGCTGAGGGAGGGAGGGCAAGTGCGTTCAGTCTTGTGCCTAAAATCTCTCTCTTTTTTTCGTTTCCTTTCCCTTTTTTTTTGCCCTCAGGTCGTGAAAAAGAAAAGGGCGGTCGGGAGGGAGGGAGGGAGCCACACCCCAGCGAGATAATTCAGGGGTCCTCATGACCTGGATTGGGGCCGTAAAAGGTCGGACAGGCGCGCGGGCATTCGCGCACCGCGGGGTGGGCGTCGTCGGGATCGGTTCAAGCCCGTCGCGAACGAGGTCATTGGGGTGCCATATCTCCATCAGGGAAGCCATCGTGTTGAAGAGGGCAGGTCGTCTACTCAAATCAAACTTTCACTCCATCTCTGTCTGCAAGTCTGTTTGCGCCCCCCCCCCCCCGCCCCCTCCGTGCTCCCTCCGTCTCTGTCTCCGTCTCGACACCTGTGGTCCCTGATCTAATGAGGAGCTATGTGGTGAAAGCAATCTAAGCGGAAACTCTATCTCGACGCCGCGAGCTCAAGACCGCGAGCCGAGCCCTTTGATGGTCGCTTCATTTGCACGGAGCACCCATCTAGTAATGCCACCCCACCCTACTCTCTCCACCCACCACCAGCGCGAGGTCGGATGCGCAGGGAGAGTCACGCCACGCTAGGTTGTTTCTCGCCCCCTTCCCTGCTCTCCCACTCTTCCGCGACCGTGCCCCGCACCTGCAGGCGTGCGTAGCGGCCGTCGGGGAATACGTGTAATGTTTGGAAATAGGCAATTCCGGATTGTCCGATATACGCTCTCTCTCTCTCTCTCTCTCTCTCTCTCTCTCTCTCTC
>NW_026267912.1:20320-21496 GCF_000697945.3 Frankliniella occidentalis
AGAAGAGGCAGAGGATAGTGAGCGAGTGAGTGGGTAAGGTGGTGGGGTGGGGGACAGGTGAGGAGGAGGAGGGGGCGAGGAGGCATCCCACATGGTCGGGGCTTCCTTTACAATGGAAGCAGTCCCCCCCCCCTACTCCCGGTCTATTTTACCCCTTTCACCTTTCTCCTTTTAGTCTGTCCGCTGCTGCTGCAGTCTGCGGCCGCCGAGTGATTCGCGCGCCTGTACTCTTAGAAAGGTTTCTTTTGTAATTTGCATGGCGGCGGATTCTTCTTGCTCGTTCCGCAATCGCCTCCATTTATTTATTTCCCATCACACTTAGCGAAGATAGCGAGCTGATGGGAAATGTACTTTTGTTTTGCTCTTTTTTACGCTGTTGACTCTGCGCGGAATGGTGCCAAGTCCCACCTCTACCTGCTGTGCCAATCGCACAGAGCTGTAGCTGTAACGCGAATGAATTAGACTCTCGAACTCTCTATCGTCTTGAGTACAATACATTTGCATGATGAGAGGTATATTGCGTGACGGTATGATCTCGTTGTGCAAGTATCTCGGTCGTGACGAAACACATTTTGACGGCGGATGTCGGATTCTCGATTTCTCGAACGGAGAGTTAATCACTGTGACATATATATTGTACTTTTTGTTGTGTTTTTTTTTTTTTTCGGGGGCTGAGACGTGGTAGAGGCGGGCTCTCGCCTCTCACACTCGCATAACACTTTGTCGGAAAAAAAGTGTAATAAATTCGATCGCGTCTCCTTTTTTTTCTGATTATTTTTTGGCCACGTGTAGCCGATAAAGCGATATAGGGATGCCGATGCCATGGCCAGCATAGAGCCTCTCACTATATTTCTTCTCTCTCTCTCTCTCTCTCTCTCTCTCTCTCTCTCTCCCTCTCTCTTTCCTCTCTACTGCAGGATCAAGCACGCGCGCCCTCCCTTTTACATCAGGGTAATGTCGGGTCAGGAGAGCAGGGCTAGGGCTGGGACCCATCGCTCTTAGTGTATAGTTTTCCCTCTTCCCACCCGTCTCCGCCCCGATCACTCCTCGATCTATATAGGATAGACAACTCTCTTGTCGATGACATTATTAAAAGGACACGAGACGCAAGATGCGTACCGTGTGTCGACATGGGTGAGAGATACAAAGAGCGAGAAGAAATTCAGAAGAGGCGCG
>NW_026267912.1:28241-28796 GCF_000697945.3 Frankliniella occidentalis
GTAATACACGGAATACAAGTAATATCAGGTAATACAAAGTAATACAGTACCCCGGGACAGAGGAATACACGAGATGTTCACCCCTCGAGTCTCGTAGTTGATGGCGGGCGACTTGTCGTTCACCACTGTCGTTGACTGCAAACCCACCCCCCACCCGCGTTTCCACTCCGTCGCGCGACTGGCTCTCCTCGTTGGCTCCGATGATGTCGATGTTCTCCCCCACACACATGTCAAAGTTGTCCCTTTTTGCAGGCTCACATCCCTCGCTAGCTGTCCCGGCTGCGGCATTCACGCGCCCCATCCCCCTCATCCCCCCTCCCCCTTCTATCTCCTTTCCTCTCTTCTCCCCTAACGATTTTCCGATCTGTCTCCCTCTTTTCGTTCTCCGTCACTAGTCTCGTTCAATTTGAAGGAAACAAAAAACAAGTAAAGCGAAAAATAGAAAGAAAAGGCAGACGACGTTGGTATATGATCACATGTTGATTAAAAGAAACGTTAAGCAGAGAAACCCACACATACTGACGCATACTCCGAGTTACTGACGGGGGGTGAGGG
>NW_026267913.1:0-1005 GCF_000697945.3 Frankliniella occidentalis
CTTCTGCCCTTTGTTATGAATTCAAGGAGTGGTATACTTTCAAGTTATCTACCAAAACAAATATGTCATAGCACTGATGATTCTTGAGCTAATTTTTCAGGAGGGCTAAAAGTGTGTCTAAATCTAGTCTGTGTGCTACAGTTTTAAAGCTAGTACCTTCACAGAATGTTTAGTTTAACGATGCATTACTTCTCTGCGAAACATATGCAGCTCTATCTCAATTAGAACAGATTTTAGTGTGACTCGTGTGTTTTGATACCCCCTTGTGTTGTGGATCTGACAAAGGAACATGAGTCCACCAGTGGGATCTGACAGAGGAACATAAGTCCAGGTGTGGCTTTACAAAGGAACACACGTCCACCAACAAGATTTGACAGAGAAACATAAGTCAAGGGGTAAATTTACAAAAGGACTTTCTAAAGACTTTCTAAACTACATTCGACAAGCTACCAATAGTGAGTGTATAGAGACTTGGCTAGACATTCTATGATTGATAAATTACCACTGCTCACTAAGGTAAATGCATTTGAGAGGCCCCTACATGGATGGCTATTGTTGTGGAGAACGAACAGTATATTGTGCCCGGTCCACCATATTGTCTAGGTTAAGCAGACCACTCGAAGACACTTACACAAAAACATGTCCTGCATAAATAGACACTTGCAAGTCGAGAAGGCTGCAGCAGACGACGCTCGAACCTCGACAACCAACACGGAAATGGGCTGAAATAATTGTGCTGGTGGTTTCTGAACGAGCAAATTCGTAGACCTTATTTTCTTACTGAGCTCCGAAAATTTAGAATAAATGTTGACTTTTCATCACGGTTTGATCTATTTCAATGCATCAGTGGGTGTGATGGTTAATGTGTTATGTATTTTCCAAGGGTCTACCACTTCAATAATCCTCGTGAACTCCCTCGATAATCATTTGATAATCATTGATAATCATTTGATAATCCTCCATAATCATGGTAATACTCATAATCACGATAATCACAAATAATCA
>NW_026267913.1:6466-6968 GCF_000697945.3 Frankliniella occidentalis
ATAATCAGTAATAATCAGTAATAATCACGAGTGATTATAATCCTCGTACGCAAAATTTCTTAGTGGTAGACCCTTGGTATTTTCCTCAATTTTACTCACTAGTGATGAAATCTGATAGTAGTAATTCTCACTACACACAATCAGAAGTGTTGTCATAGTTCGCGAATATTTGAATCGGTTACCTGTTCTCGGTGTTAGTCGAACACTACGAGATTAACTTCACAACGTGTGTCAAGTCAATATTGTTATTAATCAGGAATCAGGGAAAGGAGGTGGTTTTCTTGAGGGCGACGAGGTGGCGTGGCACCGGCCCGCCGACCCGCGTCGGCTAGAGGCCAACTTACGTTGGGCTGATCATGTATCTCTCCTCAACTTCAGCAAGACCCGAAGATCTTTGAAAGGGTTCTTTGCGGTCGCTCTTACCCAGATAGCTACGTAGGAGTACGTGCAGCAGCCCGTAGTGGCTGAGCGTTTGTGAGTGTGCTAAAATTCGAGGGAAAGG
>NW_026267913.1:8558-10812 GCF_000697945.3 Frankliniella occidentalis
CTACCAACCTACCGCCACCAAACTACGAATTCAAATTAAACGATCGCTTATTTCAAACATCTTATATTTAACTTCTAAACTAAACTCGATACGACCCGATGTATACTGATGCTTCGTGCGCAGTTTGAAGTCAATTGAAGTTGCCATCTTTGAGAAACGTGTGTGATTTCAGATAGACAGACAGACAGACACACAACCAAAGAGTTCCCTGTACCTCATGACAGCAAAGGCTTCGCTAACGCTCAGCCAATGATTGCTGAGTCCCGCGCGCCTAATCAAAAGTTGGTCCTCGTGAGTTTGCAGCTTCATACAGTGCCCACCATCAACCAGCCCTTCAACAACGCAGACCTTGTTGCACTGCAGAACCAGGCTGCTGACCAAACAATGTGTTTACTCCATCCGCTTGATGTTGTGAATGGACGTGACGCCACCTGCGCCGACCTGATTGCGGTGGGTGGGGTAGCCGTCTCCTCGACCCGAGGGTGCAAATATATCAGTCTTGGACGCGACTGTATTCCCTCCTTTGACGATGGTCATTGTATCGAACTACCGCAACGACAACGTGCCTGAACCCGACCTCTAGGTTCCTGATGCTGGGTACATGCTGTCCTGGGTGTTGAAAGTGTCTCAGAACCATGGGGCACTTGATCAACTCGATGCTGAAGCCGTGGAGGCCTCAGCATGGATGGGTGCTGTGTGGAAGATCGTACCATCGGGTGAAGTTGCAGCGGCGGACATTCCCTACCGAGTCACAGATCCGCCCCAGGCTTATGACACCATACTAAACTTGGAGGAAGATGATGAGAGACTTGCCAGAGAGAACCCCTGGCCTTTGCACCCTCGGACAGATCGTGGTATAAGGAGCAACACCCCAGCCGGTGATCCCGTATTGTCAGGGATGGGGGAGGAAGGGAAACAGGAGCACGGGAGGAAGCACGTCTGTATTTGCTAGAGCTGAGGTACAGAGTGAACGGCCAACTATATCGGCCAGTTGCTAGGGCGACCGCGGCGCACGCGTACAGAGGGGGGCAGGCGCGGGGGTATCGGCATGGAGAAGGGGGTAGCTACATTCTTAACACCACCCCCTCTCCGTGAAGGTGGAGGTACGCTGGTCAACGGGCGATGTAGGGGGCCAGCTTGTCGGTGTGGAAGGTCCTGGGGCGGGCTCTGGCTGGACCCGGGGGGCTGGAGGCGGGCCGTCACGTTGTTGAGGATGTCCAGGATGACGTGTGGGCCCGTCCACCAGGACTGCAGTTTGGCGCAGCGTCCAACGCGTCGCTGGAGGTCGAAGGGCCAGACGCGGTCGCCGACCTGGTAGCTGTGGCGCTTCGCACGGACATCGTAGCGCTCTTTCAGCCTGAGCGCCACGGCGGCGGCACGGTCCCGGACTTCATGGAGGAGGTGGTGCAGAGGGCCAGGCGGGGGTGTCCGGGTGGTAGCCTCTCGCGAGGCCGGGTGGCAGGTTCAGCTGGCGCCCGAACATTATCATGGCCGAGGAGACGCTCGTTGTAGAGTGGGGAGCCACTCGAAAACTCATCAAGACGAGCGGAGTCTGCAAGTCCCAGTCTGTTTTAGACTTATTGGCAACCATGGCGTGATGTTCGGTTACCGAATGGATGAGGCGCTCCGTTAGACTGGGGTCGACGTGGGGTTGTCCGTGTCTTGCGTATGCCAAGGAGCTCCATCACGCCTTGGAACACCTGGGACTAGACCGTGGTGCCTCGGTCCGAGTGCAGCTCACAGGGCATCCCAAACCGACTGAAGATGTTGTCCACGAGGGCGCGCGCGAAAACGTCCGCATGCACGCTGGGGATGGGGATGAGGATGGCTTCGGGCCACCTCGTGAAGTGGTCCACAGCAACCAGGAGGTAACAGTTGCCACGAGGCGTGTGGGGGAAAGGGCCCGCGATGTCCACCCCAACGCGTTCCCAGGGGACGCCCACGTCGTGGGTCCTCAGCGGTGCGCGGCCTCGTTGGTGTGGTCCCTTCATCCTGAGGCAGGTCTCACATGACAAGCACCAGAGTTACACCTCCTGGCACATGCCCGGCCAGTAGAAATGGCGCCGCATCTTCTCGAGGGTCTTGTTGTGGTCGAGGTGGCCACCAGAGGCAGGAGCGTCATGGAACGCCCGACATCGCCCGGCATCAGTGCCGTCTACCAGCAACCACCCGAAAACAACTCAACTGGGTGATGTCCTGCAACATTAGCGAGGGGGCCACCACTCGCGTAATCCTGTGTACAAATGCCAGGGAT
>NW_026267913.1:10862-11762 GCF_000697945.3 Frankliniella occidentalis
CAATCTCCCAAGTGATGCATGTATAATGGAAGAAATAAATAATGCAACAGATTTCGCTCTGAATAAAGCTGCTGAACTTGGCATGGCTTATAATGCTATTCCAGAACCCACCTTTTCTCTAGTCTCACTTCAGTTAGCGCACCTACCGCCACCGAGATATGCATGTGTGCGCCCCTGCCCTAGTTGCCCCGAACGTTCCACCGCACGTCATCATGCTGATGAAAGCGCACAAGGGCAAGGTGATTTTTGGTGGGCTACCCCTGTTGCGAGTTGAGATGGTGATGAAAGTGGCGCCATTGTTGGTGGCGCAGAGCTATGACCAGCGGAAACAGAGGAATAAGGCGGAAAAGTTGAAGCGATCTGAAGCCAAGAGCAATGCCGCCAAGAAGGATACTGCCAAGACTAGCCAGTCAACATAGGGCGCCGCGCCATCTTAAGGTCCAGGGTGTGCCACGACGTAGGACTGTGGTAACGTCCTACGCCAGCACGCCCAGGTAGCGGCAGCCGTCGCAGGTCGGGGCGGCGGCCTGGCCCCATGGATGCCTCACGAGGCCCATCCACGGGTCAGCCGCTATGGCTGTATCATTCCAAAGTGGTCTGCGGCGCTGCGGCTGTCCTGGGCGTCGCGGGCGCCGGGCGCCGGATGTGCCCCGGCCCAGTGCGCACTTGCCCCTACTGCACCCCGGGCCCACACGGGGAATGGCAAATCACGTATTAGTACAGCGAGGAGATACCGGGCCGGAGAAGTTCTCCTACGTGCTGGCCAAGCATTTGCATCCAACTCGTTTCGTTACCTGGTGTTGGTGTGGAAGAAGAAACAGAGGTGGGTGAAGATTCAGAAGAAGTGGAAAATGAAAATCTGGTTGATGGTGATGCCGGTGAAGTGGATCATGACAATTT
>NW_026267913.1:12584-13405 GCF_000697945.3 Frankliniella occidentalis
GCGCCAGGCGCGTCGCAGCGCAACAGTGTTTCGTGAGATATCGCGAAGCCTGTTACGCGAGACGTGGTCTGGCGTACATATAGCTAGTTTTATATTCATTGCTTTAAAGTAGGTTACAATGCCATATGTAGGCCTTGCCTAGAGTGGCAGAGCTTAGCAAAACATAGTGGTCAGGGGAACCATAACCAAGCAAAAAGCGGTTCGCTAAAAGGGGACAAAACTAAATTCAATACACGGAAAATTTTTTTTGGTTGTTGCAGCGAAACATAAGCTATGGCATCGATTATTTCCCTGGCAGCGGATTAGCGAACATAATTGCGTGGGCTAGCTAACTTAGCTAAATTTCATAGTTTTGGGAACTAACAGTCAGCTAACAGCACGTTTTACTACTATCCGGAATCTGAAAACGTCTGGTGCAGCTGATAATAGTATTACGTACTACAGGCAATAAGTCAGAAAATAATGTACACTCCAAATGCAAAAATTTTGTCCGTAGAAATTTTTACGTAACGTCTTACGTAATGTCTTACGTAACGTCTTACGTAACGTCTTACGTAACGTCTTACGTAACGTCTTACGTAACGTCTTACGTAACGTCTTACGTAACGTCTTACGAAACGTCTTACGTAACGCCACACGTAACGGCACACGTAACGTCCCTTGTGAAAACGAACTCATCCGAAAACGTATCCGGGTTTGTGCCGTAAAGAGTCCGACACCCTCTGAGGCCTCGGACTTGTTCCGCAATCAGTCCGATCGCTGTCGGACTTGCTCCAGAAAAGATCCGGAGCCCGACTCGGTCGGGCTAAAAGCCCGAGTCG
>NW_026267913.1:18560-18978 GCF_000697945.3 Frankliniella occidentalis
CAAAACGCTGAAAGTGAGATGACATCCTCTGTTTGGACCCGGAGTGGGGGAGGGGGGTATGCTGAATCGTCTAATTGCCACAAAATAAAAGCGAAACAAAGTGTAACAAAAACCAGCACAAATCCGCAAATTGACCCTTATTAACTATATTTTTCATCTTTCATTAAGTTTTGCCCCATAAGTCCAAACTGCGCATTCGAGCGCAGCCTTAAGTGTGAACTTTGCCTAGTTTCGTAATTCAATCTTGATCTTGGCATCGTCTGATCGCAAACAATCGACTCCCAGCGACCGTAGAGATCTCTCACCTCTCACATGGCTACGACACGAACACGACCAGCCGAGGCCGAGGGTCGAGGCGACGAAACGAGTGGTCCCGATTCCAGATCCCCGATCCGGGTGAGGTAAGGAAGAGTAGTGG
>NW_026267913.1:19028-20570 GCF_000697945.3 Frankliniella occidentalis
AAGCCTGTTACGCGAGACATGGTCTGGCGTACATCTACCTAGTTATAAACTAAATTCCAAGAGTGGCAGGACATACTGGATTTGCAAGCGCGGGAAAGCGAAGGAATGCCCAGCACGAGCCATCACACTTCTTGCGGCTGGCACGGGGCTCACCATCTCGAAGGGAGACGAGCAGTAACCTCATTTGCACCCTCTGAACGGAGAAGAGGCCAACGCCGTGAGGGTGGTCCCTAGCCTGAAGCGGTTGTTCCAACAACATCCGGGTATGCCCCACCGCCCACCGCACAAATCCTAAGAAACGAGCTTACCTCTGTGCCCTCCGGAGTGGTAAGCCAGCTGCCAGAGCTCGAGAGTTTAAAGAAGATGATGCGGCGGGAGAGGAGGCGAGACTTTCCAAAAAAACCTGGTGCGCCTGTCAGAGCTAGGCGCCAAACCCGAGCGGTTCACTAAAACGCTGTTGTCGGTGACCAGCTCAAAGCGCGACTGGTTAAAGACTGAGCTGCTCCGCGCTCCGCGGCGCAGGCTGACCTACTGAAAACTGCTGATGTAGGAGAAATGGTCTGGCCGCGCGTTGGGACGAGTCGTGTAGCGCTGCAATGTTAGTTGGCTGAGCTGAGTTGCAGAGTGTTGATTGTTTTGCATTAAAAATGACTCTCCAATTATTTGGAGACAGCATATTCAAACGCATGTATCGATTGTATCCAAATTCATTCCATTCCTCTTCGCTGCGCACCGTCTTAAGTGGAGCAACTATAGAAACAATGACCCAACTTGTACGGAATGGGGCAGGTGTTTCGAGTAATTATGTACTTTTGCTTGGTATAAACGACATTTTACAGGGTCGACCAATCACTGACATCATTATCAGTTTTAGAGCACTCGTGAAGAAAATGAAACGTTAGTGTGGGGTTTTGTACCTCTGTCATGTCTTGGGCTGCGCGAGACAGCAATCTGATGACATAAATTCAAAAATCAAATTGTTGAATGAATGTGTAGACTCTTTCGAACTGCCAGGAAGTGTAAAAATCATTCGTATCTTCAAACAATTTGAACCGTACAGTCCCCAAAACAAGCTTTTTTGTAAAACCTTGAAGGGTCGCATTGATTTTATTCATCCTTCTTTAGCCGGACTGGAGTTGTTACACAACTATGTCTTGGCTAGTATTGTAAATTAAGGTGAAAGAGGAGGGTATGGGGGGATAAGGGAATGTCTCCTAGCGGGGTTCAAGTGCAAAGGTGTCTAGCGTCCTGCTGGCTGCTACCCTGTTTTGCGTAACAGGCTGAGCAAACCACAGTGATTCTCGATTGTCGGATGTGACAGTTCTGCGTTGGCAGTTTACAAAGCGACACACGCTCTCCGACCTTGATCAATTGGTTTGCCTTTTTAGCCCGCTCTTTTGCTTAAGCGGGCTTATGCCATCGCCTCTGTGTTCGTCTGTCTGTCTGTCTGTCTGTCTGTCTGTCTGTCTGTCTGTCCGTTTCCCAAGAAGGACGTGGGCTAGAGGTTTGAAATTTTCAGGGTATTATTGTTGTCACTTCTGG
>NW_026267913.1:20620-21406 GCF_000697945.3 Frankliniella occidentalis
TTACGCGAGACGTGGTCTGGCGTACATATAGCTAGTAATTGGCTGAGCGATTAGCGAAGCCCATTACTCCACTGACCCGAAAAGTTTCACTCTGTTTGTGTGTGTGTTTGTTTGTCTGTCTGTCCGCACGATAACTCGAGAATGAATTGAGATAGCGTTCTAGGAATTTTAGGGTCGTTTTGTATCACAAAAAGACAGATCGAGTTCGAAGATGAGCATTCTAGCTCAAAAATTGACTTTTCAAAAAATCGAAAATCACACGTTGCAAAATGTATTTTTGTTTTCAAATATTTTTTTATGGAGTCCTAAGGGGTAACTCGCCAAAGTATAGCCCTATGGGCAAGAATTTCGTACGTTTTGCTCTATCTTGTACCGTTTAGGTGCTAGGGGGTATTTCTTGACAAAATTCAGCCGCAAACGATCAAATGGTCGGTTAAACCATTAAAAAGACTTCGTTTCGAAAAATTGTATATACACTCCTATTACCCTGCTTTGGGTGTCAGCGCCGCAGGCCTAGCTTTATGTGCGCCAGGCGCGTCGCAGCGTAACAGTGTTTCGTGAGATATCGCGAAGCCTGTTACACGAGACGTGGTCTGGCGTACATACTGCTAGTAATACCTTGTAATACTTGTTGGCTGAGCGATTAGCGAAGCCTATTACTCCAGTGATGATCAAAAAGTTTCGCGTCTGTCTGTCTGCCATCACGATAACTCGTGAGCTAGCGACCTGGGATTTTCAGGGTCGTTTTTTATCATAAAAAGACAGATCGAGTTCGAAGAAGAGCAT
>NW_026267913.1:26836-27152 GCF_000697945.3 Frankliniella occidentalis
ATAGTTTACGGATTCTCTAAGTCTATGATGTTTTGAACGTAGTAAGAGGCTCAAACAGCAATACGTACCACCAAGCGACTATGGTAAACCACTACGCATCATTTTGAGGTGACAGTTTGGCGAGGGGTAGATAACTCCCCTGCCAAACGTACACCCCGAATTCTGCCCAATTCAAACTAATTCAGACCAATTCAATCTAATTCGAACAAATTCAAAAATATTTCAACTAATTCAGTCCAATTCAAGACAATTTACATTCAATTCAAGTCAATTCTAGCCAATTCAAGTCAATTCACGCTAATTCAGTAGAATTAAA
>NW_026267914.1:0-261 GCF_000697945.3 Frankliniella occidentalis
AGGCATAGACGAGCCTGGATCACATCTGGACGGGTGTCGTGACCCTCGTGACCCGAGGCTCCTGCCCAGGAGCTGAGCCTGCCGTACCCGTCGCCGTGCCGGGTGGTCGAGTTCCGGCGCGGCTGGCTGGCGCTCCGGGACCTCACGCAGGGGCTGGTGCTCATGCCGCTCACCCAGCTCTGCATGATGATCTTCAGCCAGCTCATGTTCACGCTCAACAGCTACCTCGGCCTGGTCTGCGTCTTCGACCAGCGGCTCGCC
>NW_026267914.1:5123-6680 GCF_000697945.3 Frankliniella occidentalis
CGTGTTAAATATGATTTTACATCGTAGGAATGTACTTTGCGGGAAACAATCCAGGGGGGAACTCTGTGGCAAATGGGAGGACTGTCGTAAGTTTTTTGGACTAAGTTTTCAGGAAACAGAGAAAACGTCTTCCGCATGATATCAAACTAAAAACAATTTAAAATGTAAGCGTAGACCTTCTGAATATAAAGGCAATTGTCTAAATTCTTTTACCTTCTAGTAGTGACCTTCCACAAGCAAAATTGAGTTACGACAAAAAGATTTTAGTTCTAATTTGGGGAAGAGTGGCGTATGTCCACTTATGACAAATGAAATTCTACTAGTTTTTTGGCAAACAGGCGTAAGTCCACTTGCGACAAATTTCCTATCAAGATGAGGACAAGGATACTGCAGGACAGCTAAATTTATGCTAGACGCACATTGTCTAGCTTTGAGACGGGCTTAGTGGATACTAGTAAAAGAAAAATATTTAATGGAATGACTATCATTTTTTTGAGCATAACGTCGTAAGTATACTTGTTCCACTAAAATTTCAATTGATAATATGGTAAAGTGGCGTAACTTGACTTACGACATCTGATACAGCAAAGTTTCTCAAGCCAAGTGGCGTAAGTGGACTTGCGCCATTTTTGCTTTAAAGTGAACATCTAATTTGGAGTTACGACATATTTCACCACTATCTACCTCCCAAACTATGCCTCTGACATGTTTTTTGAGGAAAAGTAAATTGTAGAGCTAGACCGGCTGAATACGAATACGTTAAAAAGTCACTTTGTGACATAAGTGGACTTACGACAGTCTTCCCATTTGCCACAGAACTGGGGTGATGGGTGATGGCTGTAGTTTTGCTCCAGTGGAGTCCCATCTTCACATTTTCACACCAACTCACGTAGACGTGGACGCGACTTACTTTAAATTTCTGGATTGGTTTCCGCCCGCATTGTGCCAACCTTACCACATAACGACACCGGGGAGAATGGAAGACGGAAGGGTACGTTCCTGCAGTACACCCCACCCCTCTGACAGCTGTTTCTCCCGAAAAACCCGCTCCGCCTCCGCCTCCGCTCACCCCGCCACCCCCTCTCCTCTTGTGAAAAGAATATTGTTTATGCTTAGGGAGTCGGCGAAACGCTGATTTATCACATTTAATGATGGATTACGAATTTAAAATAAAAACTTCTAATGAACGGACAAAAGTCGAAGATTTATTTGAGTTTGAGGGTTGTAAAGTGGGAAGAGGAACCTATGGTCATGTGTACAAAGCGAAACGGAAAGACTCGTAAGTGAGGTTACATTATGTTTACATACTATGGATTCTGTTTGATATTATTCTTATAGTAAAAAGTGAAGTTTCCTCGTTTGGTTTAAAAATCTATGGCTTCCTCAAATTTGCACCCTCAAGGAAATGTTCCGGGGCAGGGCCCGCGGTCGCGCAAGTCGTTATAGCCCTCGACGTGTAACTACAATGTAATTGCCCTTGTTGGGCGGGGGCAGAACCAGTCATTACCGGCCTGTCTAGCGAAGGCATAGACGAGCCTGGATCACATCTGGACGGGT
>NW_026267914.1:15675-17061 GCF_000697945.3 Frankliniella occidentalis
AGGGGACGTGTAGTAGTGAGGGAGGCGACCATGTAGGGTAAATTATTGTCGTTCTCATGTGCAACGAGTTTTCAGTCGTTCGCCAAGAATGGTAGTGGCCGGGAAGGGCTCGGGGGAGGGTGGGGTGGGGTCAGGATTATCAGCCGCAGCTGCTCTCTGCGCTCCGGCTCCGCGCCGACCCACCAGCTGGCCGGGCCCTGGCCGATTGCCAGGCACGGCCCGGAGCCGGCGCGGAGCAAACGCGCGCGGCTCTGTATCGCCCAGCCGGCCGCCGCCCCGCGCCGCTACACTGGCAAACGAGGGATGGGATCCGGTGTTTTCAAGCCCCCAGCTGTGGTCGCGGATTTAAGACACTGTTAGAAAATTTGTTGTAGATTAACAACGAAAGTTCAGTTAAGTTTATTGTTAACGAGTTGTGGAATCCCTTCGGAGAGCCAGATTGGCCAGATTGTAGGGACTTATCAATTCCACACGGGTTACCACTCCCGCTGTGGCTGGGATGGCTCTTACCCGGCACGCTTTCGCCGGAGGTCGAACCTTTGCCCCTAATGGGACCCCAGTGCCGAGTCATAGACACCCCCGGTCCAGTGGGGCAGCGTTGTTAACCACCAGACCGTTTGTTTATCCACGAAGAAGCCCCGTTGAAATGACGGGTTTGAGTTCAGCTCCAAGAGTTCGGCCGGTTCAGAAATATGTAACTGGGATCGGAGATCCGAGCAACGTAGCACACGGGGCCGACTCTCTACCGGCGCGGCTACGACGCCAGCCACAGTGTCGGTGGCCGGGCGAGCCAGGCTAAAGGCACGAGTCGCCACAGTAGCTTGAGCGGGAGGAGAACCGGTCCCGGTCCCATCACGACACCCTCTCACCGGGCGTTTCGAGACCGGCCGCGTGGCTCTTTGATATCACTGCTGGGATTAGACTCCGAGTCGAGGGTTCAAATACTCGACGCTCCGTTAAGTTATTCATCTTTTTGTTTGAGTTTTCAGGCACTGCAGCATTGGAAACTGTCTAAAAAATCGAGAAAAAAACAGAAAAAAATCTATGTACGTTTGCATTTGAAGTAAAAAGTCCGAAGGACCCCTCGTGAGCGACACGGTGCAGTGCATGCTGGCCGGGGCGGGGCGGGGCCGGGGCGTGTAGGGACAACAGGCCCGGGCGGGGCGAGGGCTGGCGGCAGCGACAGCATGGAGAGGGGCTAACTGCCCGAAGGACCGGGGGCGGGCGGAGGCCGGGCGAGGCCGAAGGGCAGGAGGCGCCCTTTACGGCCCTTATGGGCTCTTTAATCTTCCCCTTTTCTCAGCAAAAGTGTGCTTGGGCGCAAAGGCCCCCGCCCCGGCCCGCTTCACCCCCAGTCCCGTCCCGTCCCCCGACCATCCCCACAGC
>NW_026267914.1:17111-17683 GCF_000697945.3 Frankliniella occidentalis
ATGCAGTGCTCCCGGAGCGGCCCGTGACGCCTGGTGATCGATACCGCACACCGCGCAGCTGGCGCAGCTGGCGCACCTCTGCACGAGCCGCCCCGCAAATTGAACGCGTTTCCGTACTTTGGTGACCTCTCAAGTGTGACGCACTCCCTTGAAGTCACTCTTTGCCATTTACTTCAAAGCCCGTTGCTGCTCAGCAGGGCAGGGGCGGCAGCCCCGTTGCGTACCGAGCAACACTGCAGTTGAACACCGTGTCTGTCTGTTGACACGTTCCAGTGCGGCTCATTTTTGGTGCCTATAGGATTTAGCATGGGAGCACGACCACACAGTGGTCACGCCGCTCTGAACGTGTTTATAAGACCTGTTAACTTTTTATTAATTTTTCGTGCATCGTGCTTGGCTTCGCGATTTCAGCATACAACGTGGCTAGTTCGTTTCTGACTGGGTTGTCCGGTCTACACAAATATCGTCGTACATCAGAGGGGACGTGTAGTAGTGAGGGAGGCGACCATGTAGGGTAAATTATTGTCGTTCTCATGTGCAACGAGTTTTCAGTCGTTCGCCAAGAATGGTAG
>NW_026267914.1:20429-21119 GCF_000697945.3 Frankliniella occidentalis
AAAGCATTCCCTCGTCGGCCACGATGCTACCGTTTTCCTTGTATTAAAAAGCAGTGCTTCTGTAGACTTGTTCTAGGGTATAGCGCATTAGCGCCTTTGATCCAGCAGTGTACCGACAACTCACACTAGTATGTCCCAGGTACACCTATGCATTAACGGCTACCTATCGACACTGAACCTGTCGACAGCGACAGCACGGTACACATAGAGATTGCCCGACCTGCTCCGACGTGGTGATTTTTCTAAAACCCCCAAAAGTGCTTTCCGACCTAGGTTTTGTCCGACCTATTTTTTTCCGACCCCCGTTGGGGGGAATTAGGTTTGAGCATTTACGGCGCCGAGCGGGCTGTTCTGTGACGTTCGGCTGCACTCCGTCATAGTCGCGGTCTTTCCCCTCACAGCTCTGAAAGGACCTCTTCGTGGCATCCGAAGCCTGTTCGTCTTTGGAGCACATTCTTCCCGAATTTCAGCATATCCATCATATCGACGTGGTCGGAGAAAAATGGGTCAGAGAAAATCAGGTTGGACGAAACCTTTGGTCGGGAATCACTTTTGGGGATTTTGGAAAAATCATACCAGGTCGGAGAGAAATATGTCGGACCATCTAAATACACAGCACAGCAGCAGCCCCACCCCTCTGGAACCGCAGCGGTCGCAACGGCTGGTCAACTGCCCATCCCGCCCCGCCCC
>NW_026267914.1:25374-26040 GCF_000697945.3 Frankliniella occidentalis
ACCTGCTCCGACGTGGTGATTTTTCTAAAACCCCCCAAAGTGCTTTCCGACGTAGGTTTTGTCCGACCTATTTTTTTCCGACCCCCGTTGGGGGGAATTGGGTTTGAGCATTTACGGCGCCGAGCGGACTTTTGACTGTTCTGTGACGTTCGGCTGCACTCCGTCATAGTCGCGGTCTTTCCCCTCACAGCTCTGAAAGAACCTCTTCATGGCCTCTGAAGCCTGTTCGTCTTCGAAGCACATTCTTCCCGAATTTCATCATATCCACCATATCGACGTGATCGGAGAAAAATGGGTCAGAGAAAATTAGGTTGGACGAAACCTTGGTCGGGAATCACTTTTGGGGATTTTGGAAAAATCATACCAGGTCGGAGAGAAATATGTCGGTGGCCGATTGCCAGGCACGGCCCGGAGCCGGCGCGGAGCAAACGCGTGCGGCTCTGTATCGCCCAGCCGGCCGCCGCCCCGCGCCGCTACACTGGCAAACGAGGGATGGGATCCGGTGTTTTCAATGGTAGTTTTCTCTTAAGATTTCGCAATATTTCAGAAGTAAATTTCTTTAATGATTTTAAAATCCCACCATGTATCTTAGTAAACCGGTGGCTCGCACTCACCTCTATTTTCGAAACAATATTTGCTCTGAAACTTCCTTCTGCTGATTTTGCC
>NW_026267914.1:31193-31819 GCF_000697945.3 Frankliniella occidentalis
CCCTCAGGCCCCCGTGTGCGTTGTTGCCGCGGCGGCAACAGGAGGGGGAGAGAGAGAGAGAGAGAGGGGGGCAGAATGTATTGCGGCCGCCCCCTGTTGGCCCCGTGAGCGAAAGAGATGAGGGGGGGGGCGGAGACAGATAGGGGGCCGGGCGGGGGTAGACCCCCCGTATTGGATGCCTGCGCTGTGCGTGATTGGTGTCACGTGATATGTATCCCATCCAGTTCGGGTTTCTTGTTTCCGCCACACGCCCCCCCCCCCCTGCGCCGCCCGCTCCTCTCCTACCTGTCCACCTGACTGCCAATAGTCCTCTTTGCTACTTGTGCTCCTCCACCCCCTCCACCCTAACGAGAGCTTGTCGGCTTGCCCCTGTGTGTGTTGGTGTATGGGTGTGTGTACAGTGCACTCTGCTAGCTCCTCGAGCCTCGCGGGGGCCTCGAACGTCAGGAACAGTATAGTACCGCACATGTTGTTATTTTTGTGCCGGGCTACACGTTCGCATGCGCGGGAATGTCAGATGGTGACTGTCCCTGCCGATGGCGAGCAGCCGGTCGTGTGGCTCCTCCGGGCGGCGAGGCTCTCGGCTCTGCTCTCCTGACGGTAATGGTGGCTTGTGGTCGCTGCCC
>NW_026267914.1:40509-40800 GCF_000697945.3 Frankliniella occidentalis
TAGTGCCGCGAGAAAGATGTGGTCTAGATTTGTGTTTGTATGACACGAGAGCCGTGGTGTTACTTGCCCCTAGGCTAACGAGTGGCTTGTCTCCCCTGGGGGTGGACTACCTCAAACCAGTCCGATCCCTTTCCTCACTTACTCCCTGGGGAGGCACTTGTCTTCTCATATCTATTATTGCTCACCTGCCCCCCCCCAGCTCGAAGGGTTGCCTACGCACTGGCTTGCGGGCGCTGAGGGCGAGGTGGGGCTGGTGGAGGGGGCGCGCCGGGAGACGACTGACGACCGACG
>NW_026267914.1:45510-45829 GCF_000697945.3 Frankliniella occidentalis
CTCCTTGTGGCGTGACCGTCTGGCGATGTGTCAGTGTCGTGCGTTATTCAAGGAGGTAACGCCCTGGCGCCTGGCGCGCACACGACCCCCTTCGCTTTCGCCCTGTCAGACCCCAGTCGCACCCGATCGCACCTGCTGCTGTGTAGGTCGTTCACTAGTGCCGCGAGAAAGATGTGGTCTAGACTGCAAAGCAGTCCAAGATGGTGCAGCAGTTCGCAAAGCTACGGAAACTGCCGGCCGAGCCGAGCGAGAGGGCACGACCCTCCTGTACTGTATCCGGGAGAATACGCGGCAGCTCGAAGGGTTGCCTACGCACTGG
>NW_026267915.1:0-1155 GCF_000697945.3 Frankliniella occidentalis
GGGGGGAGGGGGGAGGGTGGAAAAAGACAAAGATAGACCAGCCACCTTACGCTTTTGAAAGCAAAATTTTTGTTTTCAATCAATATCACACAAAACAGTGGAGTCTGGTTCCTCCCGTATTTTTGTTTTCTTTGCTGGCTTCAGCCTCTCCAGGTGACGCAGCTCGTTCCGGACACGCTCTATGTATATAGTATGCATTATGCGTTTATGCGCCTCACTGTTTAGCATGGGGCACGGGGAAGGTGTCGGACGGCTCCTGTTTCAGTGTGGAAACGTGTAGAGGATAGAAGGAGAGAGAGAGCGAGCGAGGGTGAAGAGAGGAAGGAAGGGGGCGGGGCGAGAGAGAGGACAAGCTGCTCCCCTTGCACAATTATCGCGGCCCGGATCCGCAACGCGAGGGGGACGGTGGTGATGGAACCGTTTCTCATTCGTGATTTGTAGGGATCGGCCTGGCCGCCAACTCTGAGGCGGCCCCTCCTCCCCTCCCCTCTTTTCGCACTCCTCGCGTCCCCTCTCCTCTTTCGGCCCTCTCGCGCGGCGCAGCGATATGTCAGCGCTCCGTGAAAAGCGCGGACTTTTTCGCGTGGCGTGGTGTGGCTCTGAGTGGGTTGGGGGGAGCCCGGAGCCGCCTGAGGCGGGGCGCCGCGTAACGGATACCCTAATCGCTGTTTTCCTCTCGCTCCCTCTCGCTGGCTAATTTTCGGTATTTCACGCTGGCAGTGTAGCGTCTGCTGTGCTGGGCTCCTGCTCCGCTCGGCCCGGGGCTAACTGCTGCGCCTGCCGGTGGCATTTTGCGCTTTTGGGACTTGGGCTTGACCCATTCATTGGTTAATGTGCTCGTTGCTCGTGCACCTCTTCACTAGTTTTTACTTGTATAATTGGTGAGGGTTTGACTTGTTATTCTTTTTGGGGATAAAAACATATGCTGAACAAAACAATGTATCACCAGCATCCTGATTGCATTTTCTCATCCCACGTTTCGGTAATTGTTTACTTTAGTGACTCCTCGCCCTGGAGTCACTCAAGTATACCATCGGAAAGGTATTTTTCAGTAGAATCCTGAACAGTAATTATATATTGGCGCTCGAGTCTGGTTTTCCTCAAAATTAAATAAATATGCGTCGCCGCTAACCTTCAGATGCACTTTAAAGACGG
>NW_026267915.1:2140-6560 GCF_000697945.3 Frankliniella occidentalis
GACTCGATGACGGACAAAGGTCGCGCCGGCGCGAACCTCCGGCGAATCTTGGCGATACGTCGCCCAGGAGCCTGACGAACCTCGGCGACCCATCGGCGCACCAAGCGCGACCCTCCGCAAACCGATAACGTACCGAAAGCGTACCAAAAGCAAACAAATCTTTTTGCGTCGGGTAGTAGCCGTAGTTGCAGTAGTTGTCATTGTCGTTCTTGTTGAAGGTGCTGTGTGTAAGAGGAGCGGGGATTACCACAGGAATCCGCTTGTCAAAATTAATTATTCCCGGGGTAAAATTACCCAGCAGCTTAAGTCACCGTGCGTTTCACACACACATGCGCGCACGCGCACACACACGCTTGCTGCTGCGACGCGTCTTAAGTAATTTACGATGACAGAGGCATAACTTGCCGCTGCCACTATGAAGTTGCCGCCAGAGTAACGCAGCGCAAGGTGGGTGGGGCGGGATGGGCGAGGCCGTATTCCACGCGGATGTATAAGCAACACGTGAAAGCCCTTCCCCTTGACTAATGCCATGCCACGCTGCGCCACGCGCCTCTCCATCTTTCACCCAAACACACACAGACACACACGCCCACACCCAGAGCATAGCACGCGGTTGCCTGCAAATACACGAGGTAGAGTGTCTCTCTCTCTCTCTCTCTCTCTCTCTCTCTCTCTCTCTCTCTCTCTCACACACACACATATAAGCACACACACACACACACACACACACAACCGCGCACACGCATACGCACACTTTGCCAAATAGGATGAAGTCACTCTGTTGTCTCTGTCTCTTAATCAGACGAAAGCGCACGGCGAAAGAGCCGCTCATATACGCAGAACAGCGGTGGCTGCTGCTGCGGCTCTGTATAGTTCTAGCCGAAGCGCGTTCGGAACGCGCACCCCTCGGTGGCGGCCTGGTGCGGGGCTCCTGGTCCTGGGGCGCGCGGCCTATGGCCTCGGCCTGGCCTCGGCATCCTCCTCCGAGGGGACAGGCGAGCAGGGCAGCGGGGCCAGTGGATAGGAAGCCGCACGGAACGATGCTCTCCGCGCTTCGCATATCTGGCCCGCTCTCCCCACGGAGCGGGCCAGGCCAGGCGGGGGAGCCATGGAGGGGGGGGGGGGATGCCCGACCAAGTTGGTCAGTTGGAGCTTCAAGTTGGCACTCGTCCCCGACATCCCTCCCTCTCCCCTCTCCTCCCCGGCCCGGCAGGCGCGGCCACCCTAACCTAAAACCCCTCCGGGTGCCGGGGGCCATCCGGAGGCTCGCCCCCCCTCCCCCTCCCCCCTCCCGGAGCCGCGCGACAGTCCCTGACTTTCCGGTGCCCCGGAGGCAGGACGGCGCGGCGTCCGTGACGACATGGAGGTCCCCTTGCGGTTAGGCAACCGGCAGCAACGACGACCCCCCTGCTGTGCTCTCCACACCACACGCTGCGCCCAGCCCCCCACGCCACACCACGCCCAGGGCTGTTCGGGGCGAGCGCTCTGGGGCCAAAGGATGTTGCCCTCCTTCTCCGCTATGCAGTTTTTAAAATAATGGTCCCCTTTCCCCCCTTATCCACCCGTTTCGTCGCTGCACTACCCTTTCCAAGTTTCGTCCGGCTCCAGTGGGGGGGCTGGGTCGCTCCCTCTCCTCTCCGCGTTTCGTTTTGCGCCGATAAATACGGCTGTGCCGCTGAGGAGACCGCCCGCCGCGCGCCCAGTCGACGTTCAGCAAATAGGGCCTTATTGCCGTTTGCCCTTGCTCTCTGCAGACCAATTAAACTTTTGAAAATAATTTGAAACGCCCCCCCTCCCCCGCCTTACCCCATCTTTTCCAATGCCCAATTTGCATCATCGCGTGGTTGAGCTACGAGAGGCCGACGCTCTCTGGCGGGGCGGGCGCGGGCGGTGTCGTCTTGCTTCAGCACGGTGCGTGGAGCTTTGAGAGAGGGGACCACTTTGAGAGGCATCGGGACTATGTTCCTTCCAACAAGAAGCAGCAGAGCAGCGGCTGAAGCAGGAGCTCGGCGCTCGTGTTCGAGATTACCTCTCCGTCCTAGTAACACGAGATCGTTGTGGAATATTCTGGGGACGATAGCGATGTGCCGATAGTAGGATTTTCGAAAGTCAGTCGTCAATTATTCAACAGGATGGGTGATCTGCGCCGTCCTTATTTTCTGATTCTACTGTACCGGATTTCATTTGTGCGGACGGGTTGCATACAAGCACAGGGCTACAAGGCGCCATGCGTAGGCAAGCGCACCCGTACGCCTGAAACCAGCACAGTTAAACCCGGAAAAATGGGGCGGCACGAGATCTCCCACCCTGTCATTGGTTAACTCTTTGGCACTCTCTCAGAAGTCGATCGGGTATAGAGTTGTTTGGTTCTACTCGGAGCGTCGTTTGCCTGTGTCGTTCGTACACCCGTCCCGGCAGCCCCAGCAGCACTGACCATTGAGGAGAGCGGAACTGCCGGCAGCCGGGCGGGCAGTTGTCCCGTCTAAAGCGGACATCGGCCTCGTCGTCGCTCGTCGCCTTTCCTCTCACCACCCCTTCCCCTCCCTTTTCTCATTCTCTCTCACCATATCTTCTCCTCTCGTCCGCCGCTCCTCCCATGGCATGGCCCTGGTCCATTTCATCCATTCACTGCCCCGTCCGCCCCTCCCCACACACTGACGAGAACTGCCCGCACAAAGCGACGCAAAGAGCCCCATGTTTTTCTTGCTGCGTGCGTCGTGGTCGAGGCTGGCCTGCCTGGCGAGTCTGGCCTGCTCGCCTGCTCCTTCGGTCGCGTCCAGAAACGTCGGTCTCGAGGTGTCTGTCTCTCCACCTCTCTCAAATTCCCCTTCTCCCTCCTCCCTCATCCTTCTATCTCTTGCCCTTTTCTCACCCGCACTCCTCCCGACCCCTCCATCCCCTTTCTAAATGAACGAGATGCGCCTCTCCATCCCAGGTCGTAGAATTTTGCTTTCAGCTGATGTCAGCTGTGGAGCTTATTCCCCTCCCCACTCGTCCCTTCTTGTCAAGGAAACGAGACGAAAAAAAAGAGAGAATTTATGAGATTAGCTGCAGAGGTGCGCCGTTTGTTTTACTGCAGCGCGCCACCGCCGCCACGCTGGGCTGTCGAGCGAAATGCATTGAAATGACTTACTTTTGCCTTGCCGTTGTTTTTAAAATAGAAAAAATATGAATGCTCGGCAGCAAGAGCTTTGCAACCAGCCCGCTGGAAATCCTAAGTGTAGGCTTCGGAGTCAGGTGTGCGAAAGCCGCATCTGCAAACGAGTGAAGTAATTCAGACTGTTGCTGATGTCACACAATGACTTATTTGTGAAATTCACACCCATTCATACACTACAGACAGCTGATATGGATGAGTGACTTTAAAGGAAGGGATCGCCCATAATTTTTGTTTTTCTCAGAGTCATTGCGGGAGTTAGGCGCCTGCAAAACGTAGGGTAGGCCAACCCGCAGTGTACGCATGCACTTCCGGGCAACATGTTGCCTACCTATCAGGCACCATGGCAGCTTGTACAGGCTGAATTTTGCACTTCAGTAAGGTCGAATGACGGACGTACTAACTTTCTTAACGGCCCCTTACCATGGATGTCAATTCATTCTCTTGTAACACAAGAGTGTCGATAATACGGAATAATCGAAGTATCTTAGCACTTCTAGCACAGCTTATTTTAGATGCACTATCTTGAGGAGATGCCAACAAAGTAATCCAGAACAGAAACGAAACTTCCCGCAGGAAGGGGGGTGGGAGCTGGCGGAAGGACGCTGCTGGACCCGCTGCACTCCGTAATAAAGAAAGAGGCCTCGCCTAACCCTTTCGCTTTGTGCTTTTCTGTTGCCAGGTGAGTGTCGGCGCGTTGACAGGCGCAATCCTGGCGGCGCAACCGCAAACCCACAACCGGCGCCCCCGGAAACAAATTGGGCTTCATATTGGTGGGTGGCGCTGGCCTCCGGCTGGCCTCACTGAGCCACCTCGGGCCCCCTCCGGGTCAACTTGGACGACAGCCGGGGCAGCCTACGCCCCGACCACATTGCGGCAGGTAGGTGGGTCGCGCTGGAGCTTGCGCCTGACCTGTTGCGGGCAGCTCCTGCACTCCTGCGTCCTTCTGCACGACGGAACGCTTTCTGCGGGAGGGTTGTGTTTGCTAACCGCGCAAACGGTTTTGAGGACGGTAAAGCACCACGAGCAGAATATGGGACGGCTGCGTTTCCGCGCGCGCGGAGACCGCAGGAAAAATACTGGGATTAAAGCGCGTCAGCCACGGGGACACCCTGTGAAGTATGTACCTCGTTGAACTCGGAACTCGAGGCACAGTTATACTGCCTGCTCGCTGTTTCTGCCCATACCTTGTCACACCTCCCTCTGTTGTCCTGACGGTGTCCGGTGGGGGAGGCAGTGTATCGCAAGACATCCCCCCCCCCC
>NW_026267915.1:6610-8994 GCF_000697945.3 Frankliniella occidentalis
TGAGTGTAGGAGAGGGCCGCCGGTGGTGTGTGGGGATGGACAAGAGAAATATAGAGAGTAATGGGGGGGGGGGAGTTTTTCTTGTGTAAGATACGGTCTTGGGGACTGTGTGGGGTGGGGCTGGAGTGGGAAAGGCGGAGGGTGGGAAGGAGCGGTCGCTCGCCTGAGTGATGCGTCCTGCACTCCCCGATCGAGTACGTGGGCCGTGGGCTTGCACCTGGATTGCAGTGGATAACAACAACAACAACAACAGAGCAGCGGCACAACATTCCATCCCTTTCGCCGCTCCGCTGCTCAGCTCGCTGCTTTCCTCTGTTTTTTCCTTCTCCGCCGCTTGCTCCAGTTATCCTCTCGTTACGTCGCCCATTCGGCTATGACTCCTCTGCTCCTCTTGTTGGCTCATCTGTTGTGTTCCACCGCGTCCTTTTAATAATTCCGAGGGGTGTGAAACTTGACACAACATGTGTTCATCGGGATAATCATTCAGAAACAGTCATGACACAATCACACACAATCGAAAATAGGGTTGGTAAATCGAGAGCATTGATCGATTTTCGATTAAACCATTTTTGAATCGAAATAAAATAATCAATTATCTAAAAAGTCCATTTTTAGGATGCAAAAATCGTTTTTAGCCCGCCCTTCTGCTTTGAAAAAGCTATCCAGCGGGCTTATGCAAACGACCTCGTGTCTGTGTGGCTGAGTGTCTGTGTGTCTGTCTGTGTGTCTGTCTGTCTGTTCCACTAGAAGGAGATGTGCTAGAGACTTCAAATTTTCAGGGTATCTTAAGGTTCACTCCTAGAAAACGAAACGCCTACGGCAAATCCTGGCAACCAACCCTAAGGGGCTGAAAGGGGGTATCAAAGAAAAGGGGGTAGGTAAAAGAAGTCAGAAAAAAATATTTTTTTTATGAGCTCCTAAGAGGTAACTCGTCAAAGTAGAGTCCTAAGGGCGAAAATTTCGTTCGTTTTGCTCTATCTTTTACCGTTTGGGCGCTAGAGGGAGTTTCTCTCACAAAAGTGGCCCAAAAATAAATTTATTAATTTCCGAAATTATTGAATGGTCTCCTAATGGGTACCTTGTCAAAGTAGAGCCCTTTGGGCGAAATTTTCGTCCGTTTGGCTCTATCTCTAACCGATTAGGCGCTAGAGGGTCTTGTTTGACGAAAATAAGTTAAAAATTGCTGTAGTGAACAATTAATTGTAAAAGAAGGCCCAGAACCGCAAAAGGGGGAAGAAACTCCCTCCCCCAGCCCAAAAAACGTTTTCTAAGCAGAAGGGTGGGTTGTAGTCGCGGTGTTTCACCGTTACATCCCTTTCTCGTGTCTACGGAGCAAATTTTAAGGACGACGGGCTTTGCGGGCCGAAGGCCTGTTACATCACTTGATTATGTTCTACAGCAAATCGCGTGACAGAAATGGTCGGGCTGCAGGCCCGACCATCGCCGCCGGCAGGCCAAGCAGGCCCGGCCCCTGCCGAACGGAGTTGCCGGCGCAGCGAAGCGAAGCTGGCAACTTCGTTTGGCGGAAGGGCGGGCCTGCTTGTTATTTTTCCCACGGTGGTTCACGAAGTGGCTGATGTCCCTGGTGAACCCCTACGAATAAAAAGTTAAATCGCGATACCTTTCACTTCCCTTTCACCAGCAATTTGACATCCAAAATGGTCTTTGTTGTATGCCATGCTAAACCACGTACTATGAATGGTGTTTCTGGTCACTTTCAACAGAATAGCGGTATACCGCAACACCTTTTACTTCCCTTTCACCACCAGTTACGTGCAAAAGTTTTTTTTTTTTTTTTGTGGCCACAGTGGTCCATACGGAGTAAAGATGGTGTACCTGGTGAAATCCTAGAAATAAAAACATGAATTGCTTTACCTTTCACATCCCTTTCACCAGCAATTTGACATCCAAAATAGTTTGTTTTTGGCAATGATATACCTCGCACTATGAATGGTGTTTTGAGTCACTTTTAACAGTAAAGCGGTACATTGCAATACCTTTCATTTCCCTTTCACCAACAGTTCGTCATCCAAAATGGTCTTTGTTGTTTGCCAGGGGCGTCGACACCGGGGGGGGCTTGAGGGCAAAGCCCCCCCCAAGTTTTGGCCAGGGGGGGGCAGGGGGGGGCAACGACAAACAAAATAATAGGAGATAAATTAGGAAGTATAACGCTGAAAACCCCTCTAAAATCGATCCTAAGGTGTAAAGCAGAATAGTTTGGCTCTGGCTTCTCGCTCGCTTCGCTCGCGAGTTAAGACGTTACACTATCAATGTATTTAAAACACTAAATTGACCTACTCCTCTCGACGATTGACAAAAATCGACCATTATAAGCGGACTGCCCTTCCAGTCTCCTGGTTATTTGGGGTCGATTCAGTGTAATT
>NW_026267915.1:9339-10627 GCF_000697945.3 Frankliniella occidentalis
ACGCAATCATCTGTTCACTTTTTCGGCTAGTTCCTCACCCTTCGAATAATTCTTACGTCTGAGTGTAGGAGAGGGCCGCCGGTGGTGTGTGGGGAGGGGGGGGGGGTAAAGTTGGCTGGTCGGGTCACTTCGCAACAGCAGCAGCAGCCGGCAACGACGACAAGCTAGCAGGTAGCGCGGTCGTGAAGTATGGCAAGGTAAGGGGAAACCACGAACACGGAGACGCCGGGCCTCGGCCGGGCCGCGTGTCCTCGTTGCGGCGTCGCGCCTGCCACCGCGCTCGCGGGCTTAGGCGCGCTCCTAATGGCGCTCCTTCTCGATACGCTCTACAGATAAACAATCGTGAATAATGATCTGTACTTGGCCAGCAGATTGTTAATTATGGCGACCGATCACGCATGCGTGTGCTTTCATTCGTCGATTAACCATTACCCCCCGCGTTTTCTGTTGCCAGCCAACAACATGTCGCCGACGCCGGGCATCCCCGAGTACTTCGCGGGCCGCGACGTCCTGGTGACGGGCGCGACGGGCTTCATGGGCAAGGTGCTGCTGGAGAAGCTGCTGCGCTGCTGCCCGGACATCCGCCGCATCTACATCCTGGTGCGCGCCAAGAAGGGCGTGGCGCCGGGCGCGCGCCTCGAGACCCTCAAGAAGGTGGTGCTGTTCGAGCCGCTGCTCAAGGCGCAGCCGGACGCCTTCGCCAAGGTGGTGCCGCTCGAGGGCCAGGTCAACGACCCCTGCATGGGGCTGAGCGAGGCGGACCAGCAGCGCATCGTCGACAACGTGTCGGTCGTCTTCCACCTGGCCGCCTCGCTCGACTGGCGCGCCGCCCTCAAGCGCTCCGTCCTGGACAACACGGTCGGCACCCAGCGCGTCATGGAGTTCTGCGCGAGGATCAAGAAGCTTGAGGTGAGTGACGACGGCGGTGTGGTCTCCGGGGACCGCGGCGGTGCCAAAGAGGGTCCACCACGTCACGCCAAACGCTCGCTCTCTCTTTTGCAGTCGCTGGTGTACACGTCGACGGCGTTCTGCCAGTGCGAGGAGGACGTCCTGGAGGAGCGCACCTACAAGCCGCGGGTGGACCCGCACATGGTCATGGAGCTCTGCCAGAAGCTGGACGAGGAGGCCATGGAGATCATGCGGCCGTCGTAAGTGCTCCATTAGTATAGTGCGGCACGTTGTCGGCCGCGCCGCGCCGCGCCCCGGCCCGCTATCGGAGTATAAAGCACTTTGGGGCGTGTTCGTCGGCGACGCGGAAGTGCGCTGCTGCGCCAACAACCCCCGCCGC
>NW_026267915.1:15762-16368 GCF_000697945.3 Frankliniella occidentalis
CATCGAGATCGGCCACAAGAAGCTCCTCAAGTACCCGTTCGAGTGGGCCATCTGGTACCCGGACGGCAACGTGCGCACCAACTGGTACACGCACAACCTCATCGTCTTCTTCTTCCAGACGCTGCCCGCCTACTTCGTCGACTTCATCTTCCTCTGCCTCTTCATGGAGCGCTTGTGAGTGATTCAACTGCATAATGATTGGTTATTTTAGCGGCGTCATCCGAGACCATACGTCTTGTCTAGATTCTATGGGTTTCACGTTTAGCGTCGCTTCGTCTGAGACAGAGTGATCGAAAGTCGTGAGTGCGGGAAGGGGGGAGGGGGGCGAAAACAAAAATATTTTTCCTGCAACCACATTGATTTTGTCGAAAGGCGCCGAGAGGGGGAAAAGTAGAAAACGAAAATTTTCGTGATACACGGTGGCATGTGTTAGGGATCATTCAGAAAATCTCATTGCTTTGTGAAATTGACAAGTTCAGTCCATGTTGGCTTTCGTAGCGCCTGAACGGTAGGCAACCTCTTGCTTGCAGTGCATGCGTGTACTGCGGGGTGGCCCACCCCGAGTATCGCAGGCGCCGAGCTCCCGTAAACTTTGCCGATGAACCT
>NW_026267915.1:21383-22982 GCF_000697945.3 Frankliniella occidentalis
CGATTGGCAAGGGAGCAGCGCGCGGGGGGCCGCGGGGGTGGGGGGGCGCCCGCCTCACCACGCCCCTTTTCGGCCACGGCAGACCACGCCCACGGCCCCCCCGGCTGGAGCTCGGCCCGCCGCTCGGCCCCTCCCACAGAGATGCGCTTAGCGGCGGGAGGGGGGTGGGGGAGAAGGGGGCTGCAGCTCTCACACCTGGCGCGGCCAGGACGCCCCCCAGCTGCAGCTCCGTGCGGTGCGTGGACGCGCCGACCCCCGCCGCCCGGCGGGCCCCTGCATACCGTCCCGCGCGACACCCGTGCATCGTCCTCGCCGCTTTGCCTACCTCCCGGGCGGCGGCCGAAGCGTCGCAGCAAGCCGAGCACCTCCTGGCTCCGGCGCCGCAACGAGCTGTACACGAGCCCACAGACAAGCAGACGCGGCCGGCCGGACGGGGCCGTCCTTTTTGTCCCGCACGCCCCGCTCGTTTCATTCCATATCCCTCCTAATGTTCCACTTTTATCCTTCAGCCCCGAGAGCAGCGGCCAGCGCTCGGTAACACACACTCCTCGTCTCCCACCCCGTCCATTATCGCCTTTCTGGTCCCCATATTTTCGCCGGCGCGCCGTCGTCCGTCCACCCCGCCCCTCCACGCCACTCACTCTCTCCATCGGAACGGTGTCTTTCATTAGTCTTCATTTTACGTCGCCCCCCGCCGTCCTCTTTACAACCAGATCCCCCCCCCCCCCAACACACACACACATACACACGTGTATAGAGGCCCGGCGAAGGAAAGAGCACATGAATAAAGAAAGAGAAAACTCATCACTGCAGCCCTAGTTGTTGTTTTTTTTATTTTAAAGCGTGTTTGAATGCGTGCTCAAAATTTATAATTTTTTTAAAAACATTGTCAACAAAGGAAATACATTTCGAAAAACCTTATCATCTGCAATACGTGGTGGTGGTGCACGACTCCTTTTACGTGTCCTTTGCACATACGTATTGCAATCATTTTGAATGCAGCCATCGGCTCTTCTGGCGCGTGGCTGCCGACGCATCTTACTCGGACTCCATCACGAAACGGGCAAGTTGTGGGATAAAATCAGTGCCTTCATCTCATCTCGCTGATCGACCTCTCGCCGTGGCGAGCGCCTCTGCTGTCCATAGCCCGGCGGGTGCGGGTCGTATAAAGCTTTATGGAGGCGCCTGTCAGAACGGTGACTGGAAGCGCTGGAGCCCCGGCAGCGCCCTGGAGCCTCGGATTACGCGGCGCGACTTATTATGCAAATAAATAAAACATGGCGCAGTGGCGGGGCGGGGAGGGGCGGGGCGGGGCGGGGCGGGGTGGGGCGAGATGTGACGTGGTGCGGATGGATGTGGATAAAGGGACGCGGTGGCGCCTCCGCTGTGAGCCTGCCGTGGCCTGCCCGGTAATAAGGGACGCCTTTTGTACGTCTGGTCGGAAATTAATTGAAGGCTCGGAGAAGGAGGAGGAGGAGGAGGAGAGGGAGGCTGTGAATCTCACCACCACGCCGCGGTGGAGATATTTGATCTAGACGCGCGCGAAACGAGACCCGCGCTTATCGGGAAAAGAAAAGGCCTGGGGGAGAGAGAAGGGGG
>NW_026267915.1:25600-26223 GCF_000697945.3 Frankliniella occidentalis
GGGGGGGGGGCGTCAAGCGTTTGGTGAGCCCCTAAACGCCCCGCTGGATGTCACTTCCGAAAAAATAATGAACACAAATGTGTTCCTAATTTAGCAAGAGATTGTCAGAAAGCAACCGTCCTCGGTGAAGTGTTCTTATTTAGTATGAGAACACCGCCATTCGGTGAAATGTTCCCGATTCTCCTGGGAAATTATTTTCATTCAGGTCAATATAACACTTTTACTCGAATCTAGAGGCATGCAACGCCTTTTCTGTGCGGTGGGAAGGTGTGCAGACAGGGCTGCGTACTCACCGGAGCGGTGCGAGGGCGGCGGCCTGGGCATGGCCACGTGGTCGCGGACGTGCTTCTCGTCGCCGAGCGAGGCCATTGTCTGAAACATGGACAGGAAGACTATTTACTTCAGGATTCAATTACACTCTCACTACTCCCCGTTCCACTTTTTTTTGGGGGGGGGGCAGGGGGGGATTCGAATTAAATACATTTCGAAAAACCGTATCATCTGCAATACGTGGTGCACGACTCCTTTAACGTGTCCTTGCACGTACGTATTGCACTCATTTTGAATGCAGCCATCGACTCTTCTGGAGCGTGGTGGCTGCCGACGAATCTTATTCGGACTCT
>NW_026267915.1:27083-28087 GCF_000697945.3 Frankliniella occidentalis
CAGGGCGGGGCGGGGCGCGTTGTTGCGCGGCATGGCGGCGATCTCCGGTCTGCAGCCTCTTCTCATTTCCCTTCGTTTTCATTCTCCTCCCTTTTTTTCACTCTACCCTATACCACCCACGCCCTCTTCCCGCCCCGGCGGCGCTTGCTCGATTTTTTTTTCTCTCGTATTATCATCATTTCTTCATTTTTATTTTTCACCCTTCTCTCAATTTTTTTATTGTCATTATTTTCATCCCCTTCCTCCCTTCCTCTCCTCTCTGCCGCTCAGATTTTCCACCTATTAGTTTTACTTTGTAAAGAGGGGGAGAGAGGGGGGGGGGAACTTGTGAGTGCCGACGCTGGGGAGATTTCAATATGTCGCGTCTCTCGACATCTCTCTTCTTCTTCTCTCTATCTCTCTCTCTCTCCCTCTCTCTCTTTCTCGACAGCAAAGCAAAGCGCTACTGCTGCTGCTGCCTCTCTTGCTGCTCGGGTCGTGGCGCGGAGAGGCGGGGGCTGCAAGACACCACCACCGCCGCCTTGCGCGCTTTTAGAAGGATTGGTTCGGAGCATAATGGTTCTGCAGCGCCCCTAGGCTCGGCTCGGCTCGGCAGCTGCACTCCATAGCTCAGGCCTACCTCAAAAGTTGTCGAAGCCGTGGCCGGCGCGTCGTCTGCTTCCGCGGCGGAGGGGTTAGTGGGTTAGGCGGGGCAATCGCAGCGGGATGAGTGCACCCGAATCCCCACTCCTCTTTTTCTTCTTCCCGTCGTCCCCCCAACCCCCCTCGCTCCCTCGCAATTAACGAAACTTGAGCGTTAAGCGAAGACTCGGGGGAAGGAGCGGGGGTTTTGTGAGAGAGGCGGTGGGGGGGGGGGGCTGCATTGTTTCCGTGTTGTGCGGGGTTTTGACGTTACAGCCCTTTTATTGCATAGCGAGAGGCGGCCATCAACGGTTAAGCCCCCGCGCCGCCGTCTTGTGGCGGAGCGGGGAGGGGCGTTAATCCGCGCATATGAGCCGCCGGCC
>NW_026267915.1:33687-34137 GCF_000697945.3 Frankliniella occidentalis
GGGTGGCTGCTGGTGTCGATTGCATCCCCCTGGCTAATTGGAGCCCCGAGCAGTAGTTCTAGGGTAACGCGCGGGCTCGACGGCGACCTCTCTGCAGAGAACGCTCTGCGGGGCGGAGCGGTATGACGGGGCGGTGATTTAGAGCCTTTCAGCGGTGTGACGAGAAAGACCCCAAACCAGAAAAGGAGACCGCCTCCCCCACCCCCACCCTCTCAAGAAATTGACGAGAAAATACAACAAACAAGGTATAACAATAATGGTTAGAGGGAAATTTAAATTTCAAATTTATATAGGGCGCAGATGTGGCGGGCCTCTCGACAAGCGGCAGCAGACTGTCATAATGACGCATTGCTGCACCACGGCGACATGCGGCGGCAGCGTCTTGAAAGGGAAGGATATCTCAAATTGATGGTCTGTGCACTCCATAGCTCAGGCCTACCTCAAAAGTTG
>NW_026267916.1:0-335 GCF_000697945.3 Frankliniella occidentalis
AATGCTCAGAAGTAAGCTGCCAATATAGGTAGATCAGTTACATGTGCTTGAGAAGTTAGCAGGGAGAGGATGTGTGTGTGTGTGGATTTCTGTTGAAATGAGAACATTTAATTCATCAATTGAAAGTCGAACCCAGGGACGATTACTTTTTGTGTTTTGTTCTCACATTACCATGGCATGTTGAGTAAATGTGGGAGCACCCACACGCAGTCTCACTAGCTTGCTACTATTTTTAGTCAGTTTAATGTCTCTGGACAGGACTTCCAAGGGAAAACAAGCGGCCTCGTCAAATTTGCCTTTGAGAGGCACAGAAATGAAAGTCTTTTTCTGAACAG
>NW_026267916.1:385-722 GCF_000697945.3 Frankliniella occidentalis
CTGAAATTCCCAGATCGCTCTCTCAATTCATTCTCGAGTTATCGTGCGGACAGACATACAAACAAACAGAATGAAACTTTTCCGGTCAGTGGAGTAATGGGCTTCGCTAATCGCTCAGCCAATAACTTATAGCTTTCTGGTCGGTCATATGAAACCTTTGCAGTAGCACATGCGGGGTGGGTAGGCAACCCGCCACAAAGGGCCGTTCCCGATAAATATCGCGTTGCAAGACCGTGGTAGCAGTGGCTTCCGTCAAAACCTGTGCGCGGAGGGCGAACGGAGAATGTAGCGGTGGTGGTAGTGGCGGTGGCGTTCGGCGCGGAAGAGGGGGGGGGGG
>NW_026267916.1:772-1977 GCF_000697945.3 Frankliniella occidentalis
TGTCTCTGGACAGGACTTCCAAGGGAAAACAAGCAGCCTCGTCAAATTTGCTTTTGAGAGGCACAGAAATCAAAGTCTTTTTCTGAACGGGGAGATTTAATTGTCCTACTGTTTGATCAAGTGCAGCCTGGTCGAATGCCTTGTTACAGATGGCGTCAAGATCAAACGACAGTGCAGAGGACTGTGAGTCAACAGGGGTGGAACCGGACTGCATGAGGGGTGTCTGAGGTGGGGCTGTAACCTCGGCAAAGTTGAAGAGAGGGGTGGATCCAGGTAACTGACCAAAGACAGGGGGTGCAGGGCCTGAACTTTGTTGCTCAAGGGGAGGGGCAGAGGGTGCGTCCAGAGTGAGCATAGCCGAGGCCGAGGGTTGAGTCATTAGGAGATAGGACCATAGTCGCCCTCATCCTGACCCAAGAGATCGTAGTCATCATCGGGGTTGAAATTTTTAACCATCTCCTGAAGCGGTGAGCGCTTCTTGCGAGGCGGCGCTGCGACAAAGTCGATACGCCGTTTAGATCTCAAGGAGAGTCGCTTGGATGCCATGATGAAAAGAGAGAGTGAGAGAGAAGTGTATCAACTGATAAGCCGAAGCGAAGTGATGCTGGATCTGTGGTCGAGCTCTGATTATATACCACGGTGTAACATAGATGGAGCCTCGGCTGCCGTATTTCAGCGAATGAAAGCGGGGCCCGGCTCACGTCCGTGTTCTAGAGTTGTCAAAAGTCGCCAATAGGTAGGCGCTAGTGCCGCTATGGCTTCCTTTGCTGAAGTGCCACAGCGACGAAAGCGCAAAGTGGCAAGAGTTGCAAGCTACTAACCCAGGACATGTTTGGGAGCTATTCCGTTCAGCGTAGCCGAGGCTCCATCTATGATACTCCGTGTACATACCCGCGCCTCGCCACCCGCAACTGCCTGCAGCGCCACATATCGGCGGCTGGCGGCTGCTCGAACTAAACAGGTCCGCAGCTGGCGCGAGCTGGCTGCGCAGTCCACGGGGGTTTGCCGTCGCCTCCGCGAACTTGTAACACGTCGATTCGCAACGGGCGCGCGCCCATTGCGCACCTACCCGTCAAGACATGTCGGGGTTGATTTTGCCGTGCCACCCCCCTGTTGAATTCTTTGCTATGGTTTACCACATGGAGTTGATAGCCATATTTATCAAGGCCCTTGTATGCCGCGTACCCATCAGTCCATAAATCACT
>NW_026267916.1:2598-3007 GCF_000697945.3 Frankliniella occidentalis
GAGGAAGCGGTATCTTCAGATGACGACGGCCGCGACGAGGAGGAACAAGATAATGGTATGTCAGTTTCTAATTTGTTTATTACAAATCAATTTCTTCTCTGCATTGGGTGATAACTCTTATTCTATTATTTGCAGTCTTACCTCAGCAAATCGACAACCTACCAGTGCAGGGTAAGGTGGGCCGTCGATCTGGGATGGAAAAATTCAACATGGAATAAAGTACTTCAAGATATCCTAAGATTAGCTGCGAGGCCCATTTGGGCCAGACGGAAGCCCTTCTAGTCCTCAGAAGGGGTCAAAGTTGGGTCTATGAGCCTAAAACGACCCTTTTCGCCCCCTCGGGAGGCCCCCAAGCGAGACCCAGGATCGGCGATCAAGTTCTAGGTGCGGAATATATCTGGGAAGATAC
>NW_026267916.1:3057-3452 GCF_000697945.3 Frankliniella occidentalis
GTTCTCCGTTCCATTGTACTACCAGACCAACATATCAAAAGATGAACAAAATCGGACAATATTTAGGGGTGGCGCAGGTCGGTTGAAGTTTAACATTGGTTTCTTATGCGAATTTCTCTGCAAAAACGAAAATTTCACTTGAGCCCCACAAAAAAAAATTGAGATCAAAACTAAGTCGAAAAACGGGTTCTACTATAAAAACTGAGTCTGATGATGTGCCGCTCGTCTATATTCTGCCTCCTATTCCGATGAGACATTTTTACAAATCTGTCAATTTTTACCCAAAATAGCCAAATTATCCTAACTCTTTCACGGAAACGAAAGTCAAGATTTTAACAACATGCATATCATCAGACTCAGCTTTCATAGTAGTAGAACCCATTTTTCGACTTCTT
>NW_026267916.1:3573-3978 GCF_000697945.3 Frankliniella occidentalis
ATACGTATCGGGGTGATTTGCGTAATTAATTGTAGAGAACCTATAGTTTCTAGAACAAAACCGAGTACCGGTATACCGCATACGTTTGACTATATAAAACGCATTGTGTCTGACGACGATACGCCTACTCAAAGCTGAGATATCTCCTGTTGAAAACGGTTGAAAACGGCACTGCAGCGTCTTCGTCTTGTCATGGTGTACAACTTTCAAGTCGAATCGTTGGTCTCACACAGTCCAACATAGTATTTTTAGACTCTGCATGAACGTTAGGGTGATCAAATTTTCCCCAAGTATGAGTTCGCAAGTCGGGGTACTCGGTTCTCCGTTCCATTGTACTACCAGACCAACATATCAAAAGATGAACAAAATCGGACAATATTTAGGGGTGGCGCAGGTCGGTTGAAG
>NW_026267916.1:4028-4422 GCF_000697945.3 Frankliniella occidentalis
TTTCCACTGAATCATCCGAACCTTTTCTGGGTGGGCTACGTGGATAACACAGAGGACGACGAGGTCGTCACATACTTTAGAGCCATCGGCCACAACTTGTCCGGATTCTTTTAATGTAAGTAAATAGAAGTTCACATTCCTTGTAAAGAACTGATTTCAACTGGGGCGACTTAGCGATGGGGCGACATGGGTACGGGGCGAAATGGTCATGGGGTGACTTTATACCGCGGCAAGTTAGACTGGGGCGAGTTGTCCTACATCCGTTCATCTTTTGATATGTTGGTCTAGTACTACAATGGAACGGAGAACCGAGTACTCTGTCTTGCGAACTGATACTTGGGGAAAATTTGATCACCCTAATGAACGTAGGTATGGCATGAACTAGGATATCTGG
>NW_026267916.1:4475-4749 GCF_000697945.3 Frankliniella occidentalis
TAGCTTGTTTTCGATATGTCAAGTTTCGGCTGCTCGAAAAAAAATTGTAAAAATTATCCGATAGCAAATATCCTAGTTCATGCCATACCTACGTTCATACAGAGTCCAAAAATATTTTGTTGGACTGTGTGAGACTATCGGCTCGAGTTTAAAGTTGTACACGATGACAAGACGACAACGCTGCAGTGCCGTTTTCAACAGGGGATATCTCAGATTTAGGTAGGCGTTTCGACGTCATACACATTGCGTTTTATAGTCAAAAGTATGCGCTCAA
>NW_026267916.1:6666-6972 GCF_000697945.3 Frankliniella occidentalis
TAAGTACTGACCAGTCATACTTGTTACGAATATCCCACGCTGTTGCTAGTGGAGAGGTTCTTCCCGAGCTCGCTGACTTACAACCTGGCCCACTGAACCATGCAAGATGGTTGACACTTGCATGTCGAATACTGCGCCTGTACGTGGCCACAGAAAATCCATCTTCGAACCTGACAACTTTAGCGTCCTTTGTCATGATTGTCTATGTGCCCCAATGGTTTGATATCAAACGACGACCCTCTTGTACAGAAGGTGCACGCCACATCTTTAAAGCCATCGAGCGTTCAAGGTTTGCATTAGTTTAGA
>NW_026267917.1:0-475 GCF_000697945.3 Frankliniella occidentalis
CCGGTCTAGTATGGACCCAATTTTTCTTTAGAAATTCAACAAAACTTGATTTATGATCACACATGTGGATGCATCCACTTGCGACAAAACACAGTTGGTCGCCCGCGTTCTGCTTTGTTTAGGGACGGCGCTACGCCACGCCACCTCCTCGGCGCTACCTTCTTTTTGTTCCTCTTATCGGGCAACTTCCTCATATCCATGCAGAGATCGAGTTCAGGTGCTTCTGGAGAAATGCGTGAGGGCAGCTCGGCGCACGCCAGAGTACCACGAAACGGACAGAAAAATTGAAGTTAAGTAGATATTTCTTTGCCGCTTTCTGTTACGAAATACCTCACTGGTACCGATTCTTTTTGGGCGGGTGATCCGAAGACCAGTTACAAAACGTCGCCTCAGCGATGGGGTTCAGCGGTGGTGCCAAAGCCGCGGTATTTGTGCGGCTTAAGCTGGGGCCTAGCTGAACAGAAGGTATGCCGCT
>NW_026267917.1:5340-5626 GCF_000697945.3 Frankliniella occidentalis
TGAGACATGGTCAGGCCCAGTCCCGGGCCACGGCGAAGGCCGCCGTGGTTATGCTCTCTTCAACCCCATCAGGTGAGCCCGCCCGGCCCCAGCCCGTGCTGGGTAGAGTCCTATAGTCCTGGGATGAGGAGGATTGGTCACGATATGAGAAACTTCCAAGGCCGTCGCATCAGATGGGTGCCTCATTTGGTAAAAGTTGGCATATCGTGAACGGGGCGCAGACCCTTGGCAACGAGCTGAAAACCCGAACCAGTAGTAGCAGTAAGGAAGGGCCTCACGGAGAGGC
>NW_026267917.1:11423-12007 GCF_000697945.3 Frankliniella occidentalis
TGCCCCCTATGACACACAAAACGCATACACTACGGCAGACGACACAAACATTTGCAAATGGTCTGATGTCATGCCAAATTTGTTTGCTGTTTTGTTTTTTTCAAGTTAGTTGTTACTTTTACTATCAGTCGAGTCACAGCTCTCAGCAGCAGCGTTGTACTACAGTACTGCACGCTACTGTATAGGAGTGTCGTGCAGCTGATCGAGGTCTCGGGTACTGCCACAAAAGTTCCCTCGAATGGACGAGAAGGAAGGTTTTGAGACTTACAGACGGTACTTCCCCGCGCTCCCTGCTCTTGCACCGGGGCGCTCAGGGTGGGCCGCCGGCTCCACACAGTTGCCCGGCGGGCTGGCCTACCCAGCTCGTCGCAGGCGCTATCACTGGCGTAGCCTGGGCGGTCAGGACCATGTTATACTTGTTCCGGCCGGTGCAGCTAGATTGTCCGACCTCAGGGGGCCGTAGCGCCTAACGGGCATTGCAGGTAGGCAACACGCACGCCTGCGTGACGTGAATCACCTCCGTGCAACCGGTAGTTAAAATACCTCTTAGAGCCGGATTCACTTTACCTGCAAAATAATCAAAA
>NW_026267917.1:13112-14551 GCF_000697945.3 Frankliniella occidentalis
CGCAGTAGCTTGAGCGGGAGAAGAACCGGTTCCATCACGACACCCTCTCACCTCACGTTTCGAGACCGGCCTCCTCCTGGCTCTTTGATATCGCTGCAATGTTTGAACTGTGAATCGGGGGTTCTAATACTCGTCGTCAAAGTATTCGTTTTGGGGTTTGAATTTTCTCGTACTGTATCAGAAGCTCTACTGGGGCCCGAGTAACCCTATATCGAGTAGGGCGGCCCGTATTTTGGGGTTCAATGCCAATGGACTGACGATCTCGAAAGTGCGAGCATTAACACCAACTTGAACTTTGTGTTTGTGTTTGCGTGAGGTTCAACAGATTTTCTATGCTCCCCTAGTATCGGTAGTGTCAAAATAAGTTCAAAATAAGAGCACACATAGATTACAAGTAATTTTGTGTGGTGTCGTAACAATTTTATTAGCATTTTCAAAACACAAGTTTGACTGAACAGCTTCGCAGAAAGTTCAGGCCGTGTTCATGTGAGCGCCCGCGTCACGCAGTCCTTGAACAAATTGACGGCGGGCATAACGGCGTCCGGGAAAGCCTTGCCGTCGACGCAGCCGTTTATCTGGTCCTTGACGGCGGGGGCCGGGGTGCCGCCGAACAACGCGGACATGCCGTCATCGGCGCACGCCTCCACCTGTGCGAGAAGGGCGAGTTTGTAACACAGGCCGGTTTTAGCACCATGCACCATACCAATAGCGAGCGACGGGGAGCACCTTGGTGAGCTGTTCAAAGTTGCCCACGGGGAGGACGAGCCCCGGAGAGGCACCGCGCACACAGCGGTGGATCCTGGACTCGAGCCTCGCCGACAAGCTCTCCTCGGACGACGACACGGAGGCCTCCGAGCTGCTGCTGCTGCTGCTACCGCTCGAGTGCCCCGCCCAGGCGAGGTCCGGTATCTGCATGCATCAAACCGTCAAACCTCGGGGCCGGTATTGCCGGCGACAGTAAGGGGGCGCCGGGCCACTACACTGTAATTCGGGGTGTCTCAAATGTATACGCCAAAAGGCGTACGGGACAGGATCCCGAGCAACATTTGGCGTATACTTTTGAGACGCCTTTTGGCGTATAGATTCTAGACACCTTTGCCCATACCGTTCCCACAGCACAGCAGAGGCCCTTTGATACATACACCCTGAAAGGCGCTCACATCCTGTACACCCTTGCATCTGCATGCACGGGCAGCCTGGGCTGTGATGTGGGAATGGTATGGGAAAAGATGGCTAGAATCTATACGCCAAAAGGCGTCTCAAAAGTATACGCCAAATGTCGCTCGGGATCCTGTAGCAAACGCCTTTTGGCGTATACATTTGAGACACCCCAAAATTACAGTGTACTCACTGCGGTCAGCATGCAGGAGGCAGTGAGGACGAGCGTCCAGAGCGCGGCCATGGTGCGGCAGGAGTGCGGGGCCGGGGGCGCCCCGGGT
>NW_026267917.1:15606-15946 GCF_000697945.3 Frankliniella occidentalis
ATATTATCTTACCGAGCACTCACTCACTCACTCCTGCCGCTACTCGCGCCACGATATGGTAATGGGATTATTTGACTCCCTTGCGGATGAGGTCAGGATGAAACTGGAGGATCGAGTCACATAGTGAGAGCTGTCACGGCGCGGAAATGTTCTTTTGTTGGCGTGTGTAGTAAATTGGCGTGTAGACAGTCAAGGTCAAGATGACTACACTTAAGTATAAAGTCGCACGGGCAATGACTTCGCATGGAATTATTTTGCCACTCTCGCTCATTTAAGTAACTTAATCAATATTTGTAAAGAAAGCTAGAGGAAATATAAGGGAGGCGGTAAGGAGGGGGAA